>NC_056683.1:67377282-67677282 GCF_018350215.1 Panthera leo | reverse complement strand
AAAATAAAAAACACAAGAAACAACAGATGTTGGTGAGGATGTGGAAGAAAAACAAGACAAAACAAAAAAAAAACCCTCTTGCTCTGTTGGTGGGAATGCCCACTGGTGCAAGCACTCTGGAAAACTGTATGGAGTTTTCTCAAAAAGTTAAAAATAGAACTACCCTATGATCCAGCAATCACACTAGTGGGTATTTACCCAAAGAAGATGGGTAACACTAATTTAAAGGTATACATGCATCCCTATGATGCAGCATTATAGCAGCTTTATTTACAATAGCCAAGACATGGAAGCAGGCCTTGTGTCCGTTAACTGATGGATGCATAAAGAAGATGTGGTTTATACACACAGTGGGATATTACTCAGCCATAAAAAAAGAATGAAATCTTGCCATTTTCAACAACATGGATGGAGCTAGAGAGTATAACGCTAACACAAGTCAGTTAAAGACAAGTATCATATGATTTCACTGGTGTGGAATTTCAGAAAGAAAACAAATGAGCAAAGGGGAAAAAGAGACAGAGAGAGAGAAAAACCAAGAAACAGACTCTTAACTAAAGAGAACAAACTAATGATTATCAGAGGGAAGGTGGGTGAGGGGATAAGTCAAATAGGTGATAGGAATTAAGGAATGCACTTGTGGTGAGTACTGGGTGATTAAAATAAACTTAAAAAAATTTTTTTTTCTAGTAGAGGTCAATTTTGCATCTATTAGTGAATTCATTTTAGCATTTTTTAAAAAAAGACTTTATTTTTAAGTAATCTCTACATTCAACGTAGGGCTCAAAGCCACAGCCCTGAGATCAAGAGTCGCATGCTCCACCAACTGAGCCAGCCAGGTGCCCCCATTTCAGCATTCTTGATTGCTTATATGGATGCCTGCTCTTTGGCTTCTCCTTTGAACTGGTTGTAACATCTTAATAATTCTCTCATTAATTAGTATGTTAAGTGAAATATTTGATACATATTTATTGTACATATTTGCACAAGAGTCATGATTTTACCTTTGTCACAATGTGCTGGGACAATGAATTAGAAAATCTTTTTTTTTCTTTCTTTTTATTGAGCATAGTTGATGCATGTTACAGTAGTTTCAGGTGTACAGCATAGTGATTTGACAAGTTTATACATCATGCTATGCTTTCTGCAAGTGTAGCTACCATCTGTTATCATATAATGCTATTACAGTATTATTGACTGTATTTCTTATGCTATACCTTTTATTCCCATGACTTATTCATTCCATAACTGGAAGCCTATATCTCCCAATCCTCTTTACCCAGAAAGTGTTTCTTTTGTCTTAAGTAATTGTTCGGGAATTGTGCTCTATGCTGGTAGAAGTTTATTCTAAGGAATGACTTTAGTAGGAATTATCTAGCAGTGTTGGAGGAGGAAAGTGCCATCTGTTCCTGTGATAGTACACACAAAAACCTGGGCACAAGTCAACTTTTGAGACATGAGATATAACCATGCTGGTATTAGCATGGTATTGGAGTGAAGTGCAGTTTGGTGCAGCTTGCGTGTTTAAGTTAGCAGAAGGAATATACTCAGTGGGAACTTCTTTGGGACCTTGAGTTGATCTAGTCCCAAAGCTGGCAGCACAGATATGTCATTCTTAACAAGCTTACATACCCATACATTTGATGGATTAGGCTATGATCCAGAAAATGTAAGATGCAAGAAAATGTTTGGTAAGAGATTGTTTACATTTTTCTGGTTAAAGAGGGAGATTAACACGTTTGAAGCAGGAATGTTTCCTACAGAGGGATTTTATTTTATTTTATTTTGTTTTATTTTATTTTATTTTTATTTTTTCACGAAAAAAGATAATTTTTCATTTTATTTAGAAAATTTTTTTAATATGAAATTTATTGTCAAATTGGTTTCCATACAACACCCAGTGCTCATCCCAACAGGTGCCCTCCTCAATGCCCATCACCCACTTTCCCCTCTCTCCCATCCCCCCATCAACCCTCAGTTTATTCTCAGTTTTTAAGAGTCTCTTATGCTTTGGCTCCCTCCCTCTATTTTATTTTCCTTCTCCTCCCCCATGGTCTTCTGTTAAGTTTCTCAGGATCCACATAAGAGTGAAAACGTATGGTATCTGTCTTTCTCTGTATGACTTATTTCACTTAGAATCACACTCTCCAGTTCCATCCACATTGCTACAAAAGGCCATATTTCATTCTTTCTCATTGCCAAGTAGTATTCCATTGTATATATAAACCACATCTTCTTTATCCTTTCATCAGTTGATGGACATTTAGGCTCTTGTTGAAATTTGGCTATTGTTGAAAGTGCTGCTATAAACATTGGGGTACAAGTGCCCCTATGCATCAGCACTCCTGTATCCCTTGGGTAAATTCCTAGCAGTGCTATTGCTGGGTCATAGGGTAGATCTATTTTTAATTTTTTGAGGAACCTTCACACTGTTTTCCAGAGTGGCTGCACCAGTTTGCATTCCCACCAACAGTGCAAGAGGGTTCCCGTTTCTCCACATCCTCTCCAGCATCTATAGTCTCCTGATTTGTTCATTTTAGCCACTCTGACCAGTGTAAGGTGGTATCTCAGTGTGGTTTTGATTTGTATTTCCCTGATGAGGAGTGACGTTGAGCATCTTTTCATGTGCCTGTTGGCCATCTGGATGTCTTCTTTAGAGAAGTGTCTATTTATGTCTTCTGCCCATTTCTTCACTGGATTATTTGTTTTTCGGGTGTGGAGTTTGGTGAGTTCTTTATAGATTTTGGGTACTAGCCCTTTGTCTGATATGTCATTTGCAAATATCTTTGCCCATTCTGTCGGTTGCCTTTTAGTTTTGTTGTTTCCTTTGCAGTGCAGAAGTTTTTTATCTTCATGAGGTCCCAATAGTTCATTTTTCTTACAGAGGGATTTTAACTAAACAAAAGAAGTATAGAATGTTTTGGGGTAGGTGAAAGAGATTCTTGAATAGATTAAAGTTGGCTACTGGTTAAGAAAACAATACAAATTCCTGTACTGTTTGTGCTCATGGTCATTCTCTGGATCCTATACAACATAAAGTCTAAAGTTGGAGAGGGGAATGGAAGATAATGTTATACTGTACTGCTTTGGAGCTTTTGGTTGGGGATATTAATCAAAAGGTAATAAAATCAAGGTAACCTGAATAGAGCCTTTGTACTCAAAACTAATTCTGACAAAGAGGAGGACAGAAACTTTGGGAGGCGGTACATGATGTACAAGTAGCTAAAGGGTGGCAGGGTATTGCTTGTGGAAGTAATTCTCAGAAGAATAAAGAGTTGATGAATTTGAACTTGTATTACTTTTTAAAAATTTTTTATTACAAAAATTTTTAATGCTTATTTATTTTTGAGAGACAGAGAGTGAGACAGAGTGCAAGCAGGGGAGAGGCAGAGAGAGAGGGAGACACAGAATCTGAAGCAGGCTCTGGGCTCAGAGCTGTCAGCACAGAGCCCAGTGCAGGGCTTGAACTCACTAACTGCTAGATCACGACCTGGGCCAAAGTCGGATGCCCAATTGACTGAGCCACCCAGATGCCCTAAAACTTGTATTACTTTTGAAAAAAAAAAAGGAAGAGAGGGGAAAAAAAGGAGCTGAATCAGTATCCAAGTTTTGTCACCTTTTGGCACTCTGGCCAGAAAGTGTAAAAGACTCTTAGGAATTTCTTTAGAGTAGATGGTAAGGCTTGACCTGTCCCAAGTGGATAGAAGGTTGGGGAACTGGAGGTTTGTAATATCTGTAATTATTTTCTATCCTCATCTCTGATTGATTGAATGTTGCCACCAGGGACATTAATTCCTCTGCCCTTTTGGCCTGTGCCTGTGTGTGGATTGAGCAAACTTTTCAAACTTTAGAAAGCAGTGGGCAGAAAAGTAGAGAAACATGGGGCTGGTGGTTGAGGAGGGGTGGATTCAGCATGCACAGAAGTTTCTATCACAGCTGAAAATGAAATAAGAAGAGGGACAAGGGGGTACCAAAGTATCTCCTACAATAGCTTAAGTGGGTGATTCCATCCTGTGTTCTAGGAGTGGGAATATGATTTAACTGGAAAATCAAAATATTGCATTCTCCCTTCCCCCAAAATATTACATCTCTGAGGTGATTGGTTAGGAATGGGCATGTCACCCATTTACACTAAACAGAGTCAGAAGTTTTGCTTGTCTACAGTGAAAAAGAAGCTTTCTTATTTGTTGGACAAGAAGCAGTAGAACAAACAGTAAGCTTAGAGATGCTGATTGCCATCTTGCTATGAGGTGGAATAAATCTCCATGTAGAAAGCAACATACAGGAAAGAAAAGTTGAGAGATGGATCAAGAACAGGTCATATTGACATCATTTGAGTGTGGAATCCAGAAAGAAGGCCTTAAGTCTCATTTACATAGTCAGGAATTCCCTCTTCCTCCTCGCTCACTTTTCCCCATTCGCAACTCAGTTTTCATTGCTTATAGTAGAAAGAAACATGACAGACACAGAATTTTTTCCCAGTTGGGTAGGGCTTTAAAGAATGAGTGAGAGGTCAAGAATGTCTGTTAGTAGAAAGGAGACCATCTTGTAACTATGGGACCTGGACTTTTTCTGTCAATCAATTAAGTCGAGACCCTGCTGAGTTGTAAAATCTATTCTTGTCCACCTGCAAATTTCCTTCCCTTCCCTCTAGCTGTAGCATCAGGTCATTTGATTGCCACTTGGATTTTTTGTTTCTGGTCCTTTTTTGTGGAACTTGACTGTGCATTAAAAAATGTTTATTACATTTGTCTACTATTTCTAAATGTTTGTAGCAGAAAAATTTTCTGTTTATCTTATTTTGCTGAGACCATTATTTTTCTCTTAATAAAAATTTGTATTTATTTAGAAACATTCAAAATGTCAACAAAATAGCTGCAACATTTTTTTGTAATTACAAAGTGGTATTCAGTTAATAGAACAACAATTATTTCACATAAGCTGCATCAGAGACAACTGAAGATCAAAAAACTACCATCTCCCTACATAAGTAGTTTCTACCATGTACCAGTAAGAACCTGCTTTAAATTTCCATACTGATTTTAACCCCTGTACTGTACCAAAGTTAGTGGTTGCTGAAAATACATCCAGAACAGGGCTACCTAAAGACACACTTGGTAGTGTGTTAACTATACAAAAAAGGACACTGTACAGTTTAAAAACAAATCTTACACAGCCTTACATTTCAATTTTTTTTCTTTAAAAGGTATTAGTTGTGTACAAGGGGGTTAAATGTTTTGTAGACAAGAAAAAAAAAACTGCACTAGAACCAACTTATTCATCATCATCATCTTCTTCATCTGCATTTTCTTCATCTTCTTTCTCCTCATCTCCTTCATCTTCCTTGTCTTTCTCCTTTTCTTTCTTCTTCTTACTTTTTTTGGCCTTGATGACTTCCATTTTTGCTGCTGCATCAGGTTTTCCTTTAGCTCAGTATGCAGCAGTATCTTTTCCATAGTTTTCTTCAGCTTAGCAGCCTTCTTTTTGTAAGGCTGCTCGTCATCTGTTGCAGTGTTATTATTCCACATCTCTCCCAGTCTCTTTGCAATGTCACCAATGGATAGGCCAGGATGTTCTCCTTTGATTTTGGGGTGATTCTCAGAACAAAACAAGAAAAAGGCCAGAGGAGACCTCTTGGGTGCCTTGGGATCCTTGAAATTCTTTTTTGTTTCCCCTGTAAGGGGGGCAGGTAATAAGTTTTCATTTCTCTTTTGTAATGGGCCTTGTCTGCCTTTTTCATGTCTTCTTTAACTTTTCTTTCTGTTTAGCAGACATAGTCTTCCACCTCTCTGAGCACTTCTTAGAAACTCTGAGAAGCTGACTGAAGCATCTGGGTTCTTCCTCTTGTGCTCCCCCCAGAGTTTGCATAAATAATGCACATGATGGGCATTGAGGAGGGCACCTGTTGGGATGAGCACTGGCTGTTGTATGGAAACCAATTTGACAATAAATTTCATATAAAAAAATGCACATGATGACATTCGCCTCTTGGCTTCTAAGGATCTCCTCTGTCCATGTTTATTTTCCTCAGTGAGGCACAGTCACCAGGTGCCTGTCTGGCTCTCACTTGCCACAGCACTGTCTCTATACAACTCATTGTATACTGCAATGGCTATGAGACCACTATTTATTAATTGATTTATTCATTCACTTTGTAGTAGATGCCACTGATAGCCTCTTCACATCCCCTTGGCTCAACTAAATTCACCTACAGCAGCACACAGTTTTTGACACTATGTCTATCACTGTTTTTCTTTCTGAGCACTTTCCTCTGTACCAAAAGTGCTTGTTCCAGTGAAAGCAGAGGTGACTCTACCTTCCTTGTTCTCTGGTGGGATGCTTTTTGAAGTCTATTTTGTCCAATATTAATATAGCCACTCTAGTCTTCTCATGATTATTATTTGTATGGCATATCTTTTCCTTCCATTTCCTTTCAACCTGTGCCTTTATATTTAATGTATATCTCCTGTAGACAGAAGATTGTTGGGTCTTACTTTTTTATTCATTTTAGCAATCTGTGCCTTTTAATTGGAGTATTTAGTTCATTAACATTTAATGTAATTATTGATGTGGTTGGACTTAGGGATGCTATTTTATTATTTTCTGTTTGTGTTCTCTATTATTCCTCTGTTCTTCCTTGTCTGCCTTTTTTTGATTATTTGAATATTTAAAAAAATTTTATTTTAGTGCTGCTGGGTGGTTCAGGTGGTTAAGCATCCAACTTCAGTTTAGGTCATGATCTCATAGCTTGTGAGTTCGAGCACTGCATCACGCTCTGTGCTGACAGCTTGGAGCCTGGAGCCTGCTTCAGATTCTGTGTCTGCTTTTCTTTCTGCCCCTCCCCCACTTGCACTCTGTCTCTCACTCTCTCTCTCTTTCTGAAAAATAAATAAACATTAAAGGGATGCCTGGGTGGCTCAGTCGGTTTAGCATCCGACTTCAGCTTAGGTCATGATCTCATGGTTTGTGAGTTCAGGCCCCATGATGGGCTCTATGCTGACAGCTCAGAGACTGGATCCCACTTCAGATTTTGTGTTTACCTCTCTCTCTGCCCTCCCCCTGCTCACACACTCTCTCTCTCTCTCAAAAATAAATAAACATAAAAAAAATTTAAATAAACATTAAAAAATGTATAAAAAATTTATTTTCTTATCAACTTTTTGGCTAGAACTCTTTGCATTATATATGTATATGTATATATATGTATATTATATATGTATATATATGCATATATATATGTATATTATATATGTATATATATGCATATATATATATATATTATGTAAATAGGTCATGATATATAGGTATCTGCTTGACATAAAAATGTCAAAACCGGGGTGCCTGGATGGCTCAGTTGGTTGAATATTCAACTCTTGGTTTTGGCTCAGGTCATGATCTTATGGTTTGTGAGATCAAGCCCCACATTGGGCTCCAGCATGGAGCCTGCTTGGGATTCTCTCTTTCTTGCTCTTTCTGCCCCTACCACACTTGCTGTCTCTCCCTCTCTCTCAAAGAAAATAAATTAAAACTTAAAAAAAATGTAGTACCCATGCAAATTTATAGATCCTTTTCAATCTTTTATGCTACAGATGTTGTAAGATTTACATCTACATATATTGTAAATTGCACAAGACAATATTTGCTTAAGAGAGTCATTTTTTTAAATGTATGTTTATTTATTTTGAGAGAGAGAGAAAGCATGAGCAGGCGAGGGGCAGACAGACAGAGAGAGAGAGAATCCAAACAGGCTGTGCATTGTCAGCACAGAGCCCGATATGGGGCTCCATTTCATGACTGTGAGAACTTGACCTGAGCTGAAATCAAGAGTCAGATGCTTAGCTGACTGAGCCACCCAGGTGCCCCAATAGTCCTATGTTTTAAAAGAAGAAAAATAGTCTCTTATATTTATCTATAAGTAATCATTTCTGAAGCTCCTAATTTCTTCTTGAAGATTTGAGTTTCCACTGGTTTCACTTTTTTTTAGCCCACAAAAATTTAGTTTTGCTTTTTTTTTTTTTTGCATTTCTTGTAGTACAGTTCTTTCAGTTTTCTGTTACATGAAAATATCTTTATTTTAACTTTATACTTGAAAGACATTTTCAAGTATATCAAGAAAGATATAGACTTATGAATTGATAGTTTTTTTTTCTTTCAGCACTTTAAACATTGTTTTACTGTCTTCTGATCTCTATAAGTTTCTGATGAGAACTCAGTTCATAGTCAAATAGTTATGCCCCTATTGGCAATGTATCATTGTTTCTCTGACTGCTTTAAAATTTTTCTCTTTATCATTGCTTTGTAGCAGCTTGCCTATGATGTGTCCGGGTGTGGTTTTCTTTGCATTTCTCCTGTTGAGCATCTTGAATCTGTAAATTTTTGTCCTTTACTAAATTTGGAAGATTTTGGCCATTATATTTCAAATATTTTTTCTCCCCTTCTCTTTCTGTGCTTCCCTTTGGGGATTCTGATTCATGTATGTTAGACTTCTGTTATTGTCCTAAAGTGTTTTGAGATTTGATAATATAAAACAAAACAATTTTTGTCCTTCAGATTGGATAATTTCTATTGACCTATCTTCAAGTTCACTTATTCTTTCTTCCAATGTGATGTTAAGCCTGCTCATTGAGATTTTATTTTCAAAAGTGCATTTTTATCAGTTCATGATTTTTCTTCTGGTTCCTTTTAAAAATAGTTTCTATTTTTTATGCTGCGATTCTTTGTTTTTATTAATACAGGAATATTCTCTTTTATTTCAATGAGCAGAACTACAAAATCTGCTTTAAAATTCATGTCTGCTAATTTGAACATCTAGATCATTTTGGGATTGGTCTTGGTTAATAATCTTGTCTGTTGAAAATGGGCCACACTTCTCTGATTTTTTATAAATTGAGCAATTTTGGATTATATCTTGGACATTGTAGAATGTTATGTAGTGAATACTCTATATTTCTCCAAAGATTGTTAATCATATTTTTAAGTGGAAAATTAACTGGCCAAATTTAAACTGTAAACACTTTTTTCTTGGGCAGCAGCTCAAGTTTTTGTTCATTCCTTTTGTCCTTAGCTGAGGTATTGGATTCCGCCCCATTCATGTGTGGTTCAGAGACTTGGGCAGAGTTTATAAATGGAATTCAGGGCTCTTCCTTTCTGGTTGACTTATTTGTCCCAACTTACCAGGATCTGTGGCTGCTCTAAATTGCATCCTCTGATTTTCAGGCCAGAAAGACTGTTTTGTATTAGATTTTAGGCACACTGTTTAGTGCTAATGTTACCCTGCCCTCAGGATAAAATCTATAATGATGGGAAACTCATCTCTTTTGAACCTTCTTCCAAGTTTTGATTCTTCTAAAATCCACTTGTTCACTTTTTTGGTTCACTTTCCAGTGACTTTGCTTTTTTTTTTTTTTTTTTTCGGTCTGGGGTTTGTTGTTGTTATTTGTGAAAGGGTTGGGCCTGATAGGAACTTACTTGACCATCTGATACATATTCCACATATACCTATCTTTGTGGGATTGAGCCCATTTCCCCAAATAGTAACCTAATCATTTTATTCACTTTTCTCATTCTCCACCTCATTTCCCCCACTTTGTTACATGTGCTTCCTAAACTACCCACACCAAGTCTTTATCTCAGGGCCTAATTTAGAGGTGACATAAATTAAAACTCACTAATTTATTAAATTATTTGGTCATTCACATTATTTAATTTAGTCCTCCCAACAGCCATTAGAAGTACAGTGAGAAGAACTTAAGCATTATCTTTATTATATATGTGACTGAGTTCCAGTGAGATTATATTATGCCTATGATACTATATTCAGTAAGTGACGGAATCTAACTTCAAAGCTAAATGTGTCTGATTCTAGAATTTTACAGCATTGTGTGTTTTGGATTAGTTACTTTACCTCTCTTATTCTCATTTTCTCATATGTAAAATGGGGATAATAAAGTATGCTAACACATAGGATTATTGTGTTGGTTAGATGAGATATTGTGGATATAGGACATAGTACCTATGAAATAATAGTTATTATATCAGTTGTCTTTCACTATGTGATAAGCAATCTCAAATTCTCGGCAGTTCACAATAATAAATATTTATTTCTTGTTCAGGTCCATACTATCAGCTACTGGTTGGATGTTGTGATTGTTCTACAAACTGCAGGCTGAATTTCCTCCACATATCTCCTTATTTTAGGACCTAAACTAAAGGAAAACTTTATGCACAACATGCTTTTCTGAAGGTGGAGGGCACAAGAGCTAGGAGACTTTTGGAATATTGCAATTCCTTTAAAAGCTTCTGTTTGGAAGTGTTACATACCAACTATTTCATTGGTCAAAGCAAGTCAAACCCCAAAGTCCACACGGGTGGGGGTGGGGGAAACATTTTATTAACAAAGGAGGGAGTGGTATACACTTGCATTTTCCGACAGCTGCAGTAGAAGGTGAATCATAAAAAGACATGGCAAGGGTAGAAGAGAATATTTTATTAAATACCAAAAGAAGAGTTCATACAAAAGCTGCTATGGGCATTCAGACAGAGCTAATGTGTGAACCACAAGGACTAGGAAAGGTGTTATGAATGAGATAGGGCTTGAGCTGGGTGTTGACAGATGCTTAGGATTTAGACAAAAGTCATTCTAAGCAGTTGTAGCAGGATGAGCAAAGTACAGAGGTGGACTAGTTTGGCCTTGTTATTGGGGGGCTTTTGGTGGGAGCAATCACTAAAGGTGGGCTGGACAGCCTGGCTGTCAGGCAAAAGACAAAAGGAAGACTTTTGGAAATTTTGAGCAAGATTCAGAATTCAAAGTTATGTTTCAGAAAGATTGGCCTGGCTATTCTGTAGGAGGGAAGTTGGATAGCAGGGAGTATTTTTCCAGCATTATACACAGCAGCTATTCTTCTTTCTTCAAAGTTGTACACTGGCTCTGTGAGACAAGTATATAACAAAAATGTGGTGAGCATGACAAATATTTCTTCAATGCAGACTTGACTCCCACTAGTAAGAAAATAAAGATTGCCTTACTTGTTTTTCTCCGAATCTTCTGTTTGACCAAATAAAGATCATGCTTTGGTAAGAGACATTACTTCCCACACAAAAACATAGAGTAACATGTCAGATAGACTGGATGGATGCACTATGCAACTTTGCAAACTGCATGAAAATATTTGTGCACTATCATTTTATTTTGCTTTTGAAATAACCATGGAAAGACAATTTGACCACAATTTTCTGTTTTGCACTTAAAAAGAAAGAAACAATTTTGAAAAATTTCCATCATTGAATTCCTTAGCAAAACACAATGCCCAGAAGCTTTTGGAAAGCAGTGACAGTGGCTGTGGTAAGATCCCTACCTATTATTATTTTTCTATTTTTATTGTTGTTTTTGACTCGTTAATGGCCTCTGATAAATATTTGTTGTATTAAAGTTGCTTTATTCTGGATTTGAAAATTAGTAATAGGTTCAGATGAGATTATTTGATTTTCAAAATTGGATTTTTGACTTACCTAAGTGAAAAAAAAGTGATGTATGTGTTACCAATCACCTAGAAATTAAGATTTCTCTTCAGATCTATTGGGTCACCATTCTTTATGCCATGAGAATAAATACCTTCATAATTAATATGATATGGAAAGTAGGTGTCACAGGGGAAAAGCACTTTAAAAAACTTTATAGATTAACATCTGCAATCTTTGAGCATAGAATTGAGGGAGAAGGCAGAGACTGAACATTTATTTAGCTTTTTCTTGTGCAGGCACTGCATTAAGTGTTTTACTCATTTATTGTGGTGGTAACTCTGTAAAGCCTTTATTATTGTTCCCATTTAACAAATGAGGAAACTCAGGTTCTGCAAGGTGAAGGAGACTGCTCATGACTTCACAGCTAGAGGCAGGTAAAGCCGGTACTCAATGTGTGGGTTTGACCCTGTGACCAATCCCTTTCCACTGCATGTTTTCCATATTGCCCCTCTCTCTTATTTCCTAATCCTGTGTAGGGACTTGGGTTCCACCTAGAGCCTACAATATCTATTTTAGTTAGTGGATGGTTTATGGTGTCAGTGATCTTGATTTTTATTATTCATATTAAGAATATTGAATTAATACCATGAACCAGAGAATTACATTTATAATTTGGCACTTAAAATATTTACTTATTATAAAAACAATTTTATTATAGCAACAATAATCAGTATAAAATGTTTGAGGGGCGCCTGGGTGGCTCAGTCAGTTGAGCGTCCGACTTTGGCTTAGGTCATGATCTTGCGGTCTGTGAGTTCGAGCCCCATGTCGGGCACTGTGCTGATAGCTCAGAGCCTGGAGCCTGCTCAGATTCTGTGTCTCCCTCTCTCTCTGCCCCTCCCCCGCTCATGCTCTGTCTCACTCCGTCAAAAATAAATAAACATTAAAAAAATTTAAAAAAATCTTTGAACACTACAGTAAATAATCTCCTGTTTGTCCATGTTCTCTTTTAGTTTTTGTCTATATGCATACACGGTTTGGAAACAGTTGTGTTCTTTAATTAAACATTTTAGGGCACCTGGGTAACTCAGTAGGTTGAGTGTCCAACTTTGGTTCAGGTCATGATCTCATGGTTCATGGGTTCAAGCCCCACATCAGACTCTGTGCTGACAGCTCAGAGCCTGGAGCCTCCTTTGAATTCTGTGTCTCCCTCTCTTTCTGCCCCTCCCCCATTCACGCTCTGTCTGTGTCTCTCTTGAAAATAAATAAACATTAAAAAAAATTTTTAAGCCATTTTAATAACTATTCCACTAAATGGACATATTATCATTCAGTAAAGCATCCCTAGATTATTTAAATTTTAGGTTGTTTTCAATTTTCTACTATACTGCAATTAGCTTTTAAATTAAGATATGGCTTTCTTTATTTCATTATGATTTCTTTAGGATATATTTCTAATAGATATTAAGTTGAAGGGCAGCAGAATGAAAAATTAATACAGAATGTTTTATTTAAACAATATTTAAGCTTACTTGAATTGGAAACCACGCTGAAAGTGTAATGTTGAAATGCTGATTGTGTCAAGGGTCTCCAAGACCAACCTCAGATTTGATGATTTGCTAGAAAGGCTCACAGAACTCAGAAAGGTGTTATATTCATGGCTTTGGTTTATTACAGTGGAAGGATGAAGATTAAAATCAGCATTGAGAAAATACACATGGCTGAAGTCCAGGAATGAGCTTCTAGGTGTTGTCTTCTAGTGTAGCTGTAGTTGGATGCTCTTTTCTCCCATCAATGACGTGTGACATGTGCAAAGTAGTGAACCAGGGAAACTTTCCTGAGCCTTGGTATCCAGTATTTTTCTTTGGAAAATTTATATGGGGATCCAGCCTCACAAAGGCCAAACTGATGCAACATGGCCCAAGGCCTGAGGTGTATAAAAGCCCTCTCATCTGGCAGGATATCCCAAGGCAGAAGTTATTTTCCAGGGCCATCGAGGGATTTCCCTTTCTTTGGAATGGGCAGGGTTGAGTAACAACCCAAGCCTGCTGAATTAACCTTTTACTGAATAGGGATGTAGAAATATTTCAAGAAACAGGATTTAAAAATCATGGTATTATAATGTTAAAGGAGATTAATTATTAGTCCAAATTTTACTTTTCACAGACTGGGTAGCTGTGGCTCAGAGCAGTTAAATTATTGACCCATCACTCTGCTAGTTAGTAGTAACAGACAAAATGCATAAGGATTAAGTGGGAGGTTTTTAATTATCTAAAACATTTTGGAAATGTATACTGTTAAACATTTTTCCTATTAAAATTCTACCCTATTTGTTCTCAGCTTTTAGAATGTAGAAATAATGCCTGTGGTGCTTCTTTCTTTCTTTTTTAAAAAAGAAAAAAAAATCTAACATTTATTTATTTTTGAGAGACAGAGACAGAGTGTGAGTGAGTGAGGGGCAGAGAGAGAGGGAGACACATAATCTAAAGCAGGTTCCAGGCTCTGAGCTGTCAGCACAGAGCCTGACATGGGGCTTGAACTCATGAACCATGAGATCATGACCTGACCCAAAGTCAGATGCTTAACCAACTGAGCCACCCAGGTGTCCCTGTGGTTCTTATTTCTAATGCAGCTATCTGTGACCCACCTTTAGAGATTCTCATTTGATAAATTTGGGTAGGACTCAGGATTTTGCATTTTTAACAAAGTACCCAGATAATTTCTGATGTTGGTGGACCTAGGACTACACTTTTATACACTGATGACTGATAATCTTCCCACAACCCAAATTAAATCATGCCATTGTGTGTTTGTTTTTAAAGCTGGTGGCTCTCCACTTTCTACCTAATAGGTACCACTTTCTTCTGCCTGATGTGTCACTATTTTACTAACTTTCACAATTTAGCCCCAAGTACCTTTTCTCTCATTATTCCCTGGAACCTTACCAGAATTGAGTTTGTACTACTTCCTGAATAGTTCGTATGCATTTTTACCTTTATAATTTGTTCCTGTTGTTTACTCACTGTAGTTATTACCTCTTTCTTTTGTTTTTGTCTGCCTGGCGTTCCTTTTCACCTTCATCTTAGGGAATCTGCCCTTATCTTGCTCCATGTGGTTGGAGGGGTTGGGGGTAGGCAGGCAGGAGTGATAGGGCTGTCAGCTATGTGTCAGCTTACTAGTGGACAGTGGGGTTGCACGTGACCCAAATCTGGCCAAATACAGCGTTCTGACCCTCAGGCCAGGTTTTGTTTTTTGTCTTTTTTTTTTTTTTTTTTTTTTAACATGATCTGATCTGGGACAATTAGTAACCTTCTATGTGATATTACATATGGAAACTAAAAGGGAGGTCCTCTGTTTTCTTTAATGTTGTTGAGCTGAGTAGTAGTTCTGGAGTTTCCGTGGCTGTATCCAACCTCTGTGACATGAAGGAAATCTGTCTCTAAATAGAAACACAGAGACCCTCATACAAAGAGAGGTACAGCCAAAATATGAAGAGAAATAGTAAACATAATCTGAGTTCTATTCCAGTGGTACCTGAGACCTGTTTCAAGTCTCCACACCTGCCCTTTCCAGTTATATGAACTAACAAATCCCTGGTTCCTATTTTTGTCCAACCATTGTTTAAAAAAATTTTTTTTAATGTTTATTTATTTATTTATTTTTTAATTTTTTTTTAACCTTTTATTTATTTTTGAGACAAAGAGAGACAGAGCATGAACGGGGCAGGGGCAGAGAGAGAGGGAGACACAGAATCGGAAGCAGGCTCCAGGCTCTGAGCCATCAGCCCAGAGCCCGACGCGGGGCTCGAACTCACAAACTGCAAGATCATGACCTGAGCCGAAGTCGGATGCCCAACTGACTGAGCCACCCAGGTGCCCCATAACCATTGTTTTTTTTTTTTTTTTTCAAACAATACGAATTTATTATTTTACAGTTCTGTAGGTCAGATATCTACTGTGAGTTTCACTGAGCTAAAATCAAGGTGTCATTAAGGTTGCATTCCTTTCTGTTAGCTCTAGGGAAGAATTCTTTACCTTGCTCATTTAGGTGGTTGGCAGAATTCAGTTCCTTGTAGGTGTGGATCGGAGCAGTCACCATTCCCAGCTGGCTATCAGCTGAGGCTGTTCCAAGCTTCTGTAGCTGTCCATGTACCTTGGCTCATGAACCCCTCCATCTTCAAAACCAGCATTTCTGCCTTCTCCTTTGCTCAATTTTAAATTTAAATTTGAAATTTGTAATGATTGAGTTACATATGCATTTCCTCATTTAGTATGTTCTTCTTGGTTCATCTCAAATGGGAAGTAGGACTGCTTGGCATATAGGAGTTGCTCAATAAATGGATTAATGGAAACCACTATGGATTGTATACTTTAGATTTCACAGCTTTTGCACTAAACATTTGTTGAATTTGGACAAGCCACTGAATCTCTGAATCAGTTTTCTCATCTACAAACTGAGGAGGTTTAGTTAGGTGATTTCTAAGGTCATTATTAACTCAAAATCTTTTCATTTAGATATGCAATTTTGGGGGCACTTGTGTGGCACAGTCAGTTAAGCGTCTGACTTCGACTCAGGTCATGATCTCACAGTTTGTGAGTTAGAGCTGTACTGGTGGTTCAGAGCCTGCTTGGGATTCTCTCTCTCTGCCCCTCCCTAGCTGTACATAAAATAACTTTTATAGCTGTTTTTGCTTTTTTGGGTATGATCAAGATTCATACATCATATTTTGTTGCCATGTCTCTTTAAATCTAGAACATTCCTTCTACCTTGTTTAGTTTTTCATGACATTGTAAATGTCTCACATTATGAATTTGTATTATGATTTCCTTTTGATTAGGTTTAAATTAAATATTTCTGGTGAGGCTGAATCATAGTTGATGTGTACTTACTACATGACATCAGGAAGCTCAGTAGGTCAGTTTGTCTTCCTACTGGTGATGCAAAATATATAATCATTTGGTTAAGGGCAGACTGCCAGATGGCTCCTTTCTGAAGGTATATTCTCTTTGAAATTAGTAAGTATTTCATAGGATACTTAGAGACCATGTGAATATACTGTTTCCCATCAACCTTTAAGCAATAGTTTTATCATCCATTAATGATTCTCACCTAAATCAGTTATTAGGCTATGGAAGATAAAGTGATTAGTTTAAGAAAATTCTTTCACTCCTTTGTAATTATTAGTTGTCATTCCTCTATCAAGAAGAGTTTTTCTTCCTGTCAACATTCTCCCCACCTCTTTTACCTCTCTATTTCTTTTGTGTGCCATTAGGGACTCTATTTTTAACTTGACTTTTTAATCCTTTACTGTTTTTGGTCTTCTTTGATGCTCAGATTATCCCAGATTTAGCTAATGGAAGCCTCTTCTAATCAAGACATGCCCTCACTAGTCTTTGAAGATTTCCTTGCCTTGTGGTGTAAGAGGTTCCAAGTTCACTTTATATTATCTCTGCCCTAGACCTGGAACCAGCTACTTCTCTTTTTTTAGAGTGAAATGGTATTTAGATTAACATAGTCTAAGCTCCAGGGATGCTCATTACCAATGATACAATCATTGTTTCTGGCCTTTTCAGTAGAGAGAGCTAGGAATTTCTTTTTAAGAAGAATTATATCCTCGATTATACTGAATAGTACATCCAATAATATATCCTGAATAATACAACCAATTCAAATTTAAGACTGTAGGGTTTTTACTAAAAGCTTCTGTCTTACATTTTTATTTCTTTTCCTCCATGCCAAGAACCTTGGTTCTCAGTGACACCAGGAATGAAAGAATTAGCATATCGCATAGTCATTGGCTTTATCCTGAATAACAATTTCAGAATAATTTCATATTGTCTACAATATGATTACTGAAAAGAGTTACTTTTTTTTTTTTTTTTTATTTTGCAGTTCTTTTCATCCTTAGGGTATATTTCTGTAGAGATATGCAATCACATTTTATTTTTAAAACTTACTTGGAAAAATTCTTTTCTATGTGATTGTAGCTCCAATTGGATATACTTTTATTTTTATGGACTAAGAGATTGCTTTGTTTTAATTTAGTTTTTAAAATATTACAAATTTAACATTTTAGGGTTTAGCTTTGCTTTTGTTTAATATATATGCTTGCCATATATATATATATTATATATAAAAAGTTATATGTAACTTTTTTATACTGAAAATCTTGGATCATAGTAACAATAATACGTTATTTACAGTATCCTACAATAGAATAGTTTTAGAGTTTTAATACAATATGACTACTAAGAGTAGTATAGTAAGTAAATATTTCTTTTCTTTTTGTTCATAGAATATATCCCACTAAGGATGTATAGTAGGGGCACCTGGTGGCACAGTTGGTTAAGCATCCAACTTCTGCTCAGGTCATGATATCACGGTTTGGGAGTTTGAGCCCTGCATTGGGCTCTGGGCTGACAACTCAGAGCCTGAAGCAGGTTTCAGATTCTATGTCTCCCTCTCTCGCTGCCCCTCCCCCACTTGCACTCTGTCTCTGTCTCTCTGTCTCTCTCTCAAAAATAATAAAAAAAACATTAAAAAAATTTTTTAAAGCATGTATAGTAATGTGTTCAAAAGTTACTTGAATTAATTCTTTTTTCTGTTTGGTTATATTAAATATACTTTGATATATTTGGGTCCATGTATTTGTGTTTATGGCCAATTTAATTTTTTTTTCTTACTGTCATTTAATTTTTGATTATGTAAAAACATTTATATGATTCAAAGGTTGAAACTATGTGAGATGGTGTGCTCACAGAATGTCACTCCATCCTTATTCCATTTCCCACCTGTCTTCTAAAGGTAAATGTCTTCATTATTTTGTTTATTCTTTATTTCCTGTTTTTGGCAAAACAAACATGTATTTCTCTTTCTTTCTTACACAATAAGGAGTATAGAATAGACATTTCAGACTTTGTCATGTTTACTTATCAACATATGGTGGAAATAATTTCGTAGTAACTCATAGAGATCTCTCTTATTTTCTTTTTTATGCTCAAATGGTACTCCATACTATAATTTATTCAACCAGCCTCATAAATAAGTATTGGATTATTTCTGATATTTTTCTATTATAAATAATATTGTGATTCATGATTTTATGTATGTGTTGCTATATATATAAATTTGCCACAATGTAGTTCTTAACTTAAAAAATATCTGGATACTAAATTTTTTTATTGAATTGCATGGAACTGAGTGAAAAAGGAGCTATTTGTACCCTTAGTTTGTCTTCTGGGGAATGGGACAATGGCATACTCTTAGCAGAGCCCATGAATCAAAGATTCTGCAGATGGACCAGTTCTTGCCTTGTTTTAAAACAAACATGTAGACTCTAAAGTTGCTTTATCTTTGTCACATATATTGTGTTCTTAGTGTGTTCAACACAATGTACTTTCTCAGAGATGAAGAAGAAATAATTCTCACCTTTCAAGAACAAACAATCCTTTACAAAATGACCTGGCTCAGTTTACAATCACCTGGAGAGCTTTTAAAATTTACTGATTCATGTTGCCCCATTCCAGACCTATTATAGCAGATTTTCTGGGTTTGGGCCTCTGTCATTTTTTAAAAAACACTCAATATGATTCAAATAGCATTCAAGATTGAGAACCACTGATCTAGAGGCAGCTGTGACTGCAGCTATAAATAACAGGGTAGACATCACAAAATGTGAAGAATGTGTAGAAAATGCAGAGTCTCTCAGGCTGGGAATATTTGGACTTGAACATACAGGATTTGAACTAGTATGAAGAGGATGAATATGAAATAAAGATATTATTGTGTTATGAGGTTCAGGATGCTACAGTCTTTGAGTAGTTGATCTATCTGGCAAATAATGTCTTATTTTAATTTGGCAATCTGGAATGCCAGGCTCGTGCAAGGGTTTTCTCAGGCCCAGGATCAAAGGGAAATCCTGCTGTATGGAGGCAGAGAGCCACCAGGTGGCACTCAAGCACAATTCATCAATGTTAAGAACAACCTGTTCATTTGATGAAGCAAATGATTTTGTTGAAAAACAAATGTATTAATTTTAAGAACTTTTTTCTTCAGATGTAAATGAGGCCTAACGTAGAACCACAAACCCCATTGTTAAAATCCATTTAAACTAACATGAAATTCTATTACTTACCTGCCATGAATACATATTTTGTTTCTCTTGCATGTTATAAACAAGAGATATGATTTAGTAATTATTTTATATATTATTGACCAGATGCTTGAAAATATGTATCAACAAATGCTGCCTGAAAATCTCTGTCAGAAAAATGTCCAGAACTTCTGTGCAAAGAGGAACTATAGACAGGGTTACTGAATTGTTAAGATGCACCTCTATCTGGGATTTCTCTGGGATTTTTCACCCCAGGGGCTGTCCCACTTTGTAAATCCCTTCCAAACATATGGAAAATGATAAAGATGAGACTATTTTACTTTTATAAAAAGATCATATTTTTAGTTCCAAAGTTGACTTTTTATAAATACTTTAAGATAGCTTTTGAACGTATTTAAGAAAAATGTAGTTTCCATATGTAATTAAAATCTTTCAGATGCATGCTAAATTAATACTATCACAGAAAGTACCTACTATGGTCATTGTAAAGCATAAAACCAAAATTACACCATCTCTATTGATATAAATTGCTGTATCTCACTGTTACTGCTCCTAACTTTCTCTTTTAAATAGAGACTGTGTGATTTTTATTCAGTTAATATTTTTCTTGTTTTATGTTTTTATAATGGAAATTTAAAACATATATAAGATGAGAGAAAATAATATAATGAGCCCATTCATGCTCATTTTCCACCTTCAATAATTATCAACATTCTGCACTGTTGTTTCATCGATACCCCCAAACTTATTTTCTCCAAAGTATTTGAAGCATTGTAAAGCAGACCCAAGAGATTGTGTCATTCTGCCTGTAAATGCTTGTTTATATCACCAATAAATGAGAACTTAAAAAAACAATAATAATCACAATACTACTATCCCATTACTGATACTCTTTTTTTTTTTTTTTTTCAACGTTTTTTATTTATTTTTGGGACAGAGAGAGACAGAGCATGAACGGGGGAGGGGCAGAGAGAGAGGGAGACACAGAATTGGAAACAGGCTCCAGGCTCCGAGCCATCAGCCCAGAGCCTGACGCGGGGCTCGAACTCACGGACCGCGAGATCGTGACCTGGCTGAAGTCGGACGCTTAACCGACTGCGCCATCCAGGCGCCCCATTACTGATACTCTTAATGTTTAACTTTGTTTTAAAACTCAAGCAATATAACATTCTCAATGAAATAATATTTAAGTCTTGAGAGCTTAAAATGAGGATATGTTATGGAATGTTGAGTATTTTTTTTTAAATAGGCAAAATTAATTTTAAGATGAAATATGTTTGGTATATATATCTTCTACATTTCACGACTTAATTAAACTTTATGCAACCTCATGTGTGAGTCATTAGAGAAATGAAAAGCGTGTACATTTCTGGAGACAGGCAAAGTCCTTTTATTTACATGTGTACATAAAATGTTATACACTTCATGAGGTAGATAAATATATTCCAATGTGCATATTTCTGTTTTATTGCTGTAGTCTGGATAAAAAGTTCTATGAATATGACTACATTAGCTACACTGTCTGCTGTGAGACTTAAGACTTTTTGATGCATGGCTCTGTTTATTCTGGCTTCCATTCTTCTTCAGACTTTATGTGATGTAATGTTCCCTATAAAAATCTGACATCAATAAGGGTAGGAACTGACTCATTACATTTTGTGAAGATAATAAGTGTTTTGGGGCTTTTAGTTTCTCCTCCATGCCTGTCCTTATTGACATTAGCTTCACTTGAAACAGGCATGACCACAGGGTTCGTTTACCTCAAATAACCAAAGCTTACGTTCATGTTGCAAAGTTCAGCAAAGACCAGGAGAGAAATGCAATTGCCTAGGCTGAATGTAAGTGACACTGCATATCCTTTCAGGGAAGTAATGTTTAGATTATATCTAGTGGTGGTGAAGAGTAAACAGCTTTTTTCTCTGAGATCTCCTAACACTTCCATGCTATTTCCAACATTCTATTAACCTGGTATTGCCCGTGTGTGACAACTTTGCAGGGTGTTTCCTGGCAGACTGTTAACTTAAAATCTAAAAAGAATGCACAGATTAAATTGCTAATACAATACATGGTAAAGAAACTGTCATTTCCTTAAATTTTCATGATCCTCTCTGTGTGCCTGCTTCCTATAGAATTAGTCTTAAGAGTACTTGCATTAGGGAGAGTGTAGGAAGGTTAACTTTGTCTCATCAAATATCTCAAAATTTATTTGTTGACTGACTTCTGAAATCCTAAGACCAAAATTCTATTAATTCCATAGGTAGATTGATTAATTGTTCAGATACAAAAATTCCTGAGCCCCAAGCCTTATGAATTATTTATGTCATGATGTGTATTCACCTACTACCGTTTTCTCTATTAAAGTCTTGATAAGGAAGTGAGTAGAGCTAAGTTGCCAAATGAAAGAATCTATACAGACTCTTAAGAAGTAGATTTATTCAACCAAAGTAGCTCTGGTGAGGATTTGACTAATTTAAATAGGGCTACATAATATGTGTTAGCAAGCAGCTGAAAATTGCTTTTTTTTTTCCTGTTCAGGCTAAAAAAATGTCTGTTTAACAACAAATGTTACCAGATGTCTTTTTTAAAACACAAAATATTATAGGCTAATGTAGAATATATTTTGTCTAATTTCCCTGAAAATATATCATCCAATCATAAAACTTCCAACATCATCATCTACTGAAAGTTGAATCAATAGATAATTAGAAAACTTCCAGTTCTGGTAGAGCCTAGTATATTGGAACGTGCAAAAACTTATGAGTGAGATAGTCCTGAGTTCCAACTAATTCTAGTTCTGACACTCACCTTGGTCAAGTTCCTTACCTCTCACAAGTTTTATTTCTTCATCCATAAAAATAACATAATACTATCTAATAATAAAGACTATATTGAAAAAATTGTTTTGGCTGGGCGCCTGGGTGGCTAGTGGGTTGAGTGTAGGACTCTTTAAAAACATTTTTTTTTTTAAGTTTATTTATTTTGAGAGAGAGAGAGACAGAGTGTGCTAAGTAGGGGTAGGGGCAGAGAGAATCCCAAGCAGACTCTGTCAGTGCAGAGCCCAATGTGGGGCTCAAACTCACGAAATGCAAGATCACAACCAGAGCCAAAACCAAGAGTCAGACACTTACCGACTGAGCCACTCAGATGCCCTGGGGTCTATCTCTTGATTTCAGCTCAGGTCATGACCATAAGGTTGTGGGATTGAACCCTGCATCAGGCTCCGTGCTGAGCATGGAGTCTATTTGGGATTCTCTCTCTCTTATGCCCCGCTCCCCAACTCGTTTGTGTTCTCTCTCTCTCTAAAAGAGAAAAAAGAAAAAAGAAAAAGAAAAAAAAGAATTGTTTTAGCTGAGATGGTGAATATGAAGTAGCTGGCTATGTTAATTTGGGTTCTCACAGGCAACTCCAAGGCAATGATTTGAGTGAAATTAGTTTATTTGGGAAGTTCAGAAATATGGTAGGGAAGTAGAGGCAAGTGACTGAGTGACTGGAAGACAGCCAATAAAGAGTGCATAGATAAGCCAGGTACCACAAAAGGTACCTGGAGCTTAATTCTATAGAGAAACTCTGCAAAACTGATGCAAAGCACACACCTTAAAGCTATTTCACCCAAGCTGTGAGGGAGTGGGGATGTTAATACACCAACTCCTGGGAGGTCATTGGTTAATGGCTGCTCTTGAGGATATTAATTCCTTAGCACTTAAGTCTGCACCTGCATAGAGCTGGAAGAAGAGCACTGAGGCACAGGGATGCAGATAGCAGCAGTTGGAATTTCACCAGAGCACACTGAAAAGTCCCAGGAATATGGGATGGCCACTAATATGGCTTCTATGCTAGTACAATGTTCGGCTAGGGTTCAGTAAAAGATAGCTGTGGAAAAAAAATTAAATTTATCTCCTTTTAGAATATATTGTCATTGAATACTATACCCTTCCCTTCATAATATACTTTCTCTTCTGAAACAGTCTGTGTAAGGCTAAGCTCCTATAAAAAAGAGAACCCAAAGAACTCACCAAACTCCATACCCAAAAAACAAATAATCCAGTGAAGAAATGGGTAGAAAACATGAATAGACACTTCTCTAAAGAAGACATCCAGATGGCCAACAGGCACATGAAAAGATGCTCAACGTCGCTTCTCATCAGGGAAATACAAATCAAAAACCACACTCAGATATCACCTCACGCCAGTCAGAGTGGCCAAAATGAACAAATCAGGAGACTATAGATGCTGGAGTGGAGAGGATGTGGAGAAACGGGAACCCTCTTGCACTGTTGGTGGGAATGCAAACTGGTGCAGCCACTCTGGAAAACAGTGTGGAGGTTCCTCAAAAAATTAAAAATAGACCTACCCTATGACCCAGCAATAGCACTGCTAAGAATTTACCCAAGGGATACAGGAGTGCTGAGGCATAGGGGCACTTGTACCCCAATGTTTATAGCAGCACTTTCAACAATAGCCAAATTATGGAAAGAGCCTAAATGTCCATCAACTGATGAACGGATAAAGAAGATGTGGTTTATATATACAATGGAATACTACTTGATAATGAGAAAGAATGAAATCTGGCCATTTGCAGCAACGTGGTATTATGCTAAGTGAAATAAGTCAGGCAGAGAAAGACAGATACCATATGTTTTCACTTATATGTGGATCCTGAGAAACTTAACAGAAACCCATGGGGGAGGGGAAGAAAAAAAAAAGGTTGGAGAGGGAGGGAGGCAAAACATAAGAGACTCTTAAAAACTGAGAACAAACTGAGGGTTGATGGGAGGTGGGAGGGCGGGGAGTGTGGGTGATGGTATTGAGGAGGGCATCTGTTGGGATGAGCACTGGGTGTTGTATGGAAACCATTTGACAATAAATTTCATATTTAAAAAAAAAGGTTGGGAGGACAAAGAAGGCTAGAAGAGAATCAGAGAAATGATACTACCTGAAAGGATTCTCTTCATCCCTGGTGATAGTCTTTGCTCTGACATCTACTCTGTCTTACATGAATATGGCCACTTTTGACTAGTGTTTTTATGGAATATCTTTTTCCATCATTTTACTCTTTTTTTTAAGTTTATGTATTTGTTTTGAGAGAGAGACTGCATGTGAGTGGCAGAGAGAGAGAGGGACAGAGAATCGAAGCAGGCTCTGTGCTGACAACAGACAGCCCAATGCGGGCTCAAACCTATAAACCATGAGATCATGACCTGACCCAAAGTCAGATGCTGAACCAAGTGAGCCACCCAGGCGCCCCATCATCATTTGACTCTTAAACTATCTCTGCCCCTATATTTAAAGTGAGTTTCTTGTAGCCAGTATACAGTTGAGTATCACTTTTTTGTCCAATCTGACGATCTTTGACTTTTAATTGGGGTGTTTAGGACATTCATACTTCTTTTGACTGTTGATAAATTTTGCTTGTTCAGTGCTGGGTATTTTTGTATTCCTATAAATAATCTTGAGCTTTGTTTTAAGAACATGGTTAAGCTAGGAACAATAAACTGGGAAAAGTTTTATCCTCTTAAAGAAATAAAAAATAAAATAAAAAAGAGAACCCAGGGATGCCTATGTGGCTCTGTCAGTTAAGTGTCTAACTCCTGATTGTGGCTCAAGTCATGATCTCATGGTTTGTGGGATTGAGCCCTGCATTGGGCTCCACACTGAGCATAGAGCCTGCATGGGAGTCCCTCTTTCCCTCTCTCTGCCCCTCCACCACTTGTTCTCTCTCTCTCAAAAACAATAAAATAAAACATAAAAAAAAAAAACCCCAAAATACAGTGGTTTAAAGACTAGAGAAGTTTCTTTAGGTGAGAAGTTTCTCACCTAACAGTCTAGAGTTCAGTGGGACAGATCTGTGGGACTCAGATTCAGAGATTCATGTTTCTTTTATCTTGTTGTTCCATGATCCACAACTGTAATGTCTTTGTTTATGTGGTCAAACTAGAATGTGCCATGTCTAGGTTCCAGCAGTGGGAAGGGGAAGAATGGGGACGACCTTATGTCCCTTGTCTTAGGCCCAGATTCAGAAGTGGCATGCAACATTCTCGCTCACATGGAGAGAGCTTAGTGAGGAGGCCATATCTAACTGCAAGGGACTGTGGGAAATACCAGGGTAATCAGAACTCGGCTATTACACAATTAAAGGAAAAAGGAGAATGGGTTTTTGTGGGCAGTCAGCACTATCTTTCAGAATTTGGTTGTATAGTAACTATTTTAGGCTTGATTCAGCTTTTTGTAAATCTCACTAATCACACGAAGAGAAAGGATATGAATCTGCTCACCCATTTGGTATCTTTCACTGAATTTGAGTCACAAAGCTAATGACAAAGGTGTGGATTTCACATCTCTTTTCTTTACTCAACCATATACCTAACTAGAACTATTCCTACTTTTCCTCATATACATTTGTATACTTCAGTGTCTTGATTTTTTCAGCAATCTGTGTTGGAATTGAGGCTTATCTATTTTTTAATTTTTAATTTAAATTTTGCCTTTCTTCTATCTCATACTGAATAACTCCTACTGCTTCACTGATAAAAGTGAAACGGGAATGAAGGAAAGTCACCACAGGAGTCCCACAATTTCATATGTAATAACTTTTAAAAGTTATTTTAGAAAATAAAATACGATTTCGGAAAATAAAATGTCTGAAAGTCCCTGGTATGCTCATGTATTACACAAGGGATTCTATTCTCAGAGTTATAAGAAGTAGTATGCAATCTCTAACTGTGTTAAAAAATAAATGCTGCTTTTCTTGAATCTAAACAACCCAGATGGTAGATGAGGATCTTTAAAGCTGCTGGGACCTCTGCTGCCTGTTCCCTGTGTTAAGGATGGTCCATTTTCCCATGAGTTTGCTGCTCCTCTGTAGCAGCCTGAGCAGGTGGCTGTGTAGTCAGTATGATTTAAATCTCACTATCAGGTCTCCATACATTTCTAAAGCAGAGATAAGGGAAAAGGCCTTTTGTTACCCCATCAACATACCACCATCTGGTGCACATGTGACCATCTACTATTTGCTTGGTGCTCCTTTGGAGACAGAAAAAAGGAGAGGAAGGTGGAACATGAGGTTGCTTGGAGAGATTGTTTTAGGGGAACAAAACTTTTGGTTTCTGGGTGGGGCTATTGAGAGCTCAAGAGAGGAGCTCCAGAAGTGGGGTGGGTTCTTAGGCTTGCTAGAGAGGACATCTGTGACTTTTTACCAGGCATGAGATGGAAGGTGGGAGGGACTGGTGGAGAGTGCATCTAAAGTCATAGGTTGGTCCCCACAAACATGGGTCAATGAGAGTTCCCCTACTTGCCACTGTAATGGTGGCCAGGCCTTTTCTCCCAGCAGTGCACAAAATACTGCCTTATATAGCCTATATAGCTTAAAATAATTTTTACTCAAGAGGTGCCTGGGTGGCTCAGTTGGTTGAGTGTCAACTCTTGATTTTGGTTCAGGTCATGATCTCTAGGTCGTGAGATCGAGCCTTGCATCTGGCTCCACAATGAGTGTGGAGTCTGCTTAAGATTTTCTCTCTCTTGGGGAAAAAAAAAAAAGATTTTCGCTCTCTGGGGACACCTGGGTGGCTCATTCGGTTGAGCGTCTGACTTCGGCTCAGGTCATGATCTCACAGTTTGTGGGTTCGAGCCCCGCATCAGGCTCCGTGCTGGCAGCTCAAAGCCTGGAGCCTGCTTCGGATCTACGTTTCCCTCTCTCTCTGCCTCTCCCTCATTCATGCTCTGCTACCCTTTCTCTCAAAAATAAATAAACATTAAAAAAATAAAAAAAGATTTTCTCTCTCTTCCTTTGCCTGTCTCTTCTACTCGAGCTCTCTCTCAAAAAAAAAAAAAAATTTTTTTTTTTTTTTTTTGGTCAGGTGATTGGCAAAACTCTGATTTAGACCCTATCGTTTAGAGAAATTAATGTATGATGTATGAAAGTATGGGATTTTTGAAATTTGACTCTATAAAACTTGAGGATCTCACAGATATATTTCCATCACCTACACAATTTCTGTCCTTATAGTCATGAATATTTTGAGACTGGCTAATCTCCACTTCGTGGATGCAATGCATGCTTTTTGTATCTACATCTATCTGAATCTCTGATTTACTCAGACCCTTCTAAAAAAGTTTCTCTTCCTTATAAGCTCTTGCATTAGAGGAGAATATTTATGATTCTTTGTCCTAATCCTATTATATGTTGTTCTAATTATAATGTGTGTATTCTAATTATATATCTATCACATAAACTAGATGAAATATCTTAAAAGGAGGGACAAACATAACTTTTTACTTCTAGGTACAAGCCTTGCTCACTGCTGATACTCAGTGAGCATGTATTGCTAATGTTATCATTTATAAAGCAGACTGTCTCCTCCTTTACTTGAATTCTTAAGCCCCTTTTCAATCATATGAATAATCTCAAGAAATTTTGCAGAACTATCCAGATTTCCATACAGTTTCCTTTTGTTAAGCTCTGTCTAATCTGGATATGCAATATGGAGCTTCATTTCTGAGAATGTTTAGTTGTGCAAATTCCTGAGAAGTTACCTTGGAAATCCAAGGGTTTAAAGTTTGGGAGGACTAGCTGGAGTTGATGAGTTAACAGAAACCCTTCTAAACTTGTCAAACTCAACCCTCTCCTCTTTTCTATATAATTTATTGGGAGTATAGGATTCCTTTTTCCCCCAGTGAGATACTGCCTCACATACTTTACTACTCTTTGAAGCACAGTTGTTCTCCAATAGTTCATTCTTAACATTTCAAAGAAGCTTCAGATGTTTTCCTTAGGTTTATTAATCATAAAGGCATTATAAAACCTTTCCAGACAAATTCCACCTGGCCTCTTCTTGTTTGGTCCATCCATAACCCTGATTACTCAGCATTTGTGTATTTTTCTTCTTATATTTAGAAACTTGCACATTGGTAAAGAGAATGTTTTTAAGTTAGGGTTATCCAAAATCAACTAAAGTAACGGTATACATAAGATGCAACGGTTGCCAACGCCTGGCACTAAATAGAATAAATAGAACAATGAACCCATTAGAATGCCCCTGTGAAACATCACGAACTTTGGGGACCTCTCAAGAATCCCTCATCAATATTGGAACACCATTTAATGCCACTCTAAAACATTAAGACTTGCAGTTTAGATTTGAGACACTTAAATGAGTAAGCAAAGCCCTAAGTGGAAACCTGATACATGATACTTTTTGGCCTTTCAGAGATAAAAATCACAGAACCATAGAATATTCAGAACGGGATCTTAGATCCAGAATCAGCTGAACTTTGACCTCTGGAGAGCTACTTATTCTGAGTATCTTACAAAAGGCATTTGTTTATTCATCTCATCAAGTCTGCGTTAAGAATCTTAATTTTGAATGACATTAAATACTTCTTTGACTGTAGGCAGAAATGATGGAGAACCAACAGCCTTCAATATGTTAGTTATTTTATTTTGCAAGAACTAAACCAATGCATTTTATTTTCCACACCATCTCTTAAATCATTTTTCATTTGCAGTCTTTTACTTCTAAAGCTGAGTCTTAAGGCTCAGAGGTTGAGGATAAGAGGGCAGGCACTAGACTTCTTACCAAGACAATAGCGTTGAAAGCAAGGCTTTGTGAAGTTGAGAGTTTTGTTTTTTCCCCTAGTCTCCTTTAGCTTCAGATTTAACTTACCAAAGGGAAAGTTTGGAAAACTTGAGTCACAGAATTTTCCCATAGTGAAGAGAAGATACCTCTTCCCCTGTGGCATTTGAGCCATTTCCCTCTTTGGGCTTTCCCAGAAGAGGAGCAGGTGTGTGGGAGGCTTATTTCCATTTAGGATCTGAAAGAGACTGCCTTGTGGGCTCACTGAGACTAACATGGGACTAAACCCCAATATTCTGAACTTGATTGTGCAATGTTGCTAGGGAGAGCCCTCAAAGTTGAGCTTTCCTGGACCTCTCCTCCATCCTGTGCAGCATAAATACAACCCAGGAGTTATTGAAACTTCTGGAAGGGGAACTTGCAAAGCAGCTAGTTTGAGAGCCAGGACCTACTCTGTGTCCCAGCTTGAGACTGTCCTAGTTTACCCCAGTTGTTCCACTGTAGTTATAATATACCTTCCTGTCACTCCCACAAGTGTCTTGATTTGGATGGTAAATTTTATTGTCAGTGTAGCCCTGGAGCCTACTGAGACAGGAGCAGTTCTGAAGCAGAGCCAGGAGATGGACTGTTGGGCGAGGTGGCTGGATGTAGGAAATGTCACAGATGTGGGGAGCTTTACAGTACTGCCGGGGCTCCATTAACTAGGGAATACTCTTCAGTTTTTAGTCAGCTAAGAGACCAGGATCAAGGATGATTCCAGCAAAGGAGTTTAGCCATAAATGCCAGCAGAGCAAGCAGCAAGCAGATGGACCTGGAAATCAAGCCCATGATTGGGGAACTTCAGTGGTTCTCTGTCCACACATAAACCACATCCTTCCCCCATCCATTCCAACACCATCTTGTACGTGCATATGTGCTGGTTCACATGGGTGTTGTGGAAGGTTGAGAAATCCACATTTCTTTTCTAGACAGGTCAAAACATTACCTAAGAGACTGTTTCAAATAGTGAATGGAGCTAAGTTTTAAACAGTCTTGAGGACACTTTAATTCCCTTTCCTCTATCCAACTGATAGAGGCTTCTGAGGAAGCAATTTCAGCCAAGTTAAAGGAGTTACATTTCTCTTTGCACATCTAAGTTGCAGTAACCCAAGTAACTTTGTGAGTCCACTAAAGGTATATAAAGCAGTCTAGGGCACTCATTAAACAAATGCCTAGTGGAGTCAGTCCACTTGGGTCCTAATGTCAGTTCTGCCAATTACAAGCTCTATGATCCTGTACTAGTTACCTAACTTCCCTGAGTTTCTATTTTTCCATGTATAAAATGGGAATGACAATAGTGCTTAATTCCAGGTGGTATTGAATGAGATGTATGTACTGGGTATGTAATATACCCTTAATGAATGTTACTATTACTCTAATAGTTACAGTTGTCTACTACATTGTGTAACTTATAAATACATATATTTGCATCAATCCTACTTCTACTAATAGAATTCAAGCTCCTTAAAAGCATTAGAGTTACTTTTATTTGTACCCCCCACAATACAAGTTCTCCATGTACTAAGGATTATCAGTAAATGTCCCTTCAGTGGTTGACCACAAAAGCCTCAAGTTCTTTATAATATAGTACAAGTCATTTTTTATTATCTCTCTCACATTCAATATAGAATCTATCAAAAAATACTGTATTTTCTTATTCCAGGCACACTTTAAATCCAACTACTTCTCTCCGTTTCCATTGCTCAGCATTCCATTTCAAGCCACTGTAATCTTTCACCCAGATTCATGCAATTGTCTCCTCATTTGTATCCTCTTTTTCATTCTTGGTTCTCTCCAGTCTATTTGCTTTTTTTTATTTTTTATTTTTACAATGAGTGGAGTATATGTAAATAGATCATATCATTCCCTTGCTAAAACTATTTAAAGGGTTTAGAATAGGATCTAACTTTTTTAAAGTTTGTTGATTCATTTTGAGAGAGAGAGAGAGCTCACATGTGCAAGCAGGGGAGGGGCAGAGAGAGAGGAAGAGAGAGAATCCCAAGCAGGCTTCATGCTGTCAGTGCATCATGGGGCTCGATCCCGTGAACTGTGAGATCATGACCTGAGACGAAATCGAGAGCTCTGTTGCTCAACCCACTGAGAGCCACCCAGATGCCCCAATTATTTTTTTTTAACCATAACTTATGAAGTCCCAAATTAGGAGCTATAAATTCAAACTCCCATAGATACTAAATCAGAAACATAAGTGAATGAAAAAGACTGGGTTGGGATGGTAAACATGAATGGTAAACATGAGGTCACAGACCTTGTCTCGAGGAGGTAGATCCAGGGTGCTATGTAAGAATACAAACCCACAGCTGACAGATATTTCGAATTTTTTGAAAATCCAGAAATTATTATGTGATATCTGCTTATTTTCAACTTTGGCAACTAATGTAAGAAAACACACACACAGCTGTGAACAGAGTCCAAGCCTAAGACCTCTGTTCTACATGACTGGGCATGCATCTGTCCAGACTTCCCTCTGCCATTACCTTCTTTATGTTTCTTGAAGATTCTGTGCTCTGTTCCACATCAGAGCCTTTGGGCATGGTGTTCTCTCTACTGGATGACTCTTCCCCTCAAAAGTTTGCATAGGCTTCTTATCCTTCAGGTCTCAGTGTAGAACAGTAGCTCCTCAAATAGGCCTTCTCTTACAAGAGTCCCTAACTTAGTTCGGGTTACCTAGAAGGCAGAACCCATGACAAAGATTATGTAGTATGTTTTATTTGCTAGGTATAATCTCAGGGCTTTATGAAGAGATACAGCTGGTCATAAGGGATAGACTGCATGCATAAACTGTTAGGTATTCTGTGGGGATTACCTGTTAAGGGCTTCTTATGTTAAAATTCTGGATTGGGGATTTTCAGACAACATGAGTGTACATTTGCTCATCGAGCCTACTAAAACCTGGTTTGTGGTAGTGAATTCTTAGCATAGGCCATTTTTTGCCTTTCTCTGGAGTCAGGCCGAGATGGATAAGTTTCCTTCTTATTTTCCTATGTCTGTAATTTTTTTTTTTTTTTTTTTTTTTTTTTTAAGTCCAAGGGTCTTAGCTTTATTCAGAGGTCTCAGTTTCAGATTCTAATCTCTGGGACCTGAGGCTGCATGTCCTATTCCTACCTAGTCACCAAAATCTACTGGTTTCTGAGACTAATTGCCCTCCTCCTCCCCAGACCTCAGGGACCTCACTGTCAGTTTATACTCATTGTTCTGTTTTTGCCTTTTTGTTTTTGGCCCTTACAGCTTTTCCATAACTTCTTTCATGTTCAGCTAGGTTTCAAAAAGCATGTTGGTGGTATTTTAGCAAGAATTTCTAGGTGTTTTCTAATAGGGAGGTTTTTAGGGTTTTTGGACTTTCCAGTATTTTTGGAAACAGAAATCACACACCGAAATCATACATTTGTTGGTCTGATTTTTTCCCCCTCCCCCAAATGGCATTTCTACAAGGGCAGAAAACTTGCCTGTTTCAAGTCCTGTGCCACACAGTGTTTGATATATAATTGGTACTCATGACATATCTGAAGGAATGAATCTTGATAATGTTAATGTGGAATTAGAGATGTAACTCCGCTCTGAGTTCCAGAGAATAGTGGCTCTGTTTTACTCAGCTTTGTCTTTTTGGAGAACTTAATACACTTTCAAGAACAGAGAGGATGTCTTCTATAAGTATTTGGTGGTTAGTTTATCTTTATTGATGTAAAAAAGAATTATAAAAATTAATAGTGCCTTAAAATTAAGTTATTTTAGGGATGTTAAGATAGATACTTATAGTATCATTTTTCAAAGTTTTCCCTGAGCCCTGCAGCTACAAGTTATTTTTTCTCTGTGTATTTCTTTTTGTTTTTTTAAGGGAGTTTTTTTTTAAGGTTTATTTATTTATTTTGAAAGAGAGCACGAGCTTGAGCCAGGGAGGGGTAGAGAGAGGAGGAGAGAAAGAATCCAGGCAGGGTCCTCATTATCAGCCTAGAGCCCAATGTGGGGCTCAAACCCATGAACCATGAGATCATGAGCTGAGCCTAAATCAAGAATTGATGATGAAATGTGGGGCTTGAACCCATGAACTACAACATCATGACCTGAGCCAAAGTCAAGAGTCAACGCTTAACTGACTAAGCCACTCAGGTGTCCCACTGTATATTTCTTAGAGCTTTCTTGCTTTGTCCATTTTGCTGTGTATCTGCCTCATCTTCATTGCTAGACAAAGCTCTTGAGTGTGGTTCTTGTTTGTGTTACTCTTTTTTCATCCTGTAGTGCATGCAGGGGTTCCAACCTTGGCACTATTGACACTATGGCTGGATAATTCTTTGTTTTGGGCAGTTGTCCTGTGCTTTGGAGGATATTTAACAGCATCATTGGCCTCTACCCACTGGATGCCAGTAGAATCCTCAGTTGTGAAAACCAAGTGTCTCCAGACATTGCTCAATGTCCTTGGGGAGACAAAGGTACTCTCCGTTGAGAACGATTGCTTCTGAATGCCTTACACAGAGCACATGCTCCCTGTGTATTACTGAAATTCTATAGCAAATTTTGATTGAATCCCACAAAGGCAAACATAGGATTTGTATTTTCTTGAGGAAAGTGGTCTAGTGTCTTGGACTAGCTAGTGGACTAGCCTTCTTGTTTGCAGGTCTGGCTCACCACTAGGATGAGTTATGCTCCTGTCACCACTCACTGTCACCTCCCTCCTCAAAGCCTTGTTTTTATACCTATGTATTTGTACCTGAAAACATTTGGAGGTTTATAGTTTTGGTGAGTAGGTTATGTCCATTGCTTCCATAATGCTGTATTCATTTTCTGATAAATGCTGTCAGTCACATTTACATTGAACTGCACTTGCTTTACAGATGACAGAATTTCTAAAATGTACCCAGACCCAGAAGATTAGGATACTATTTATTGGCATAAATGAGCAAAATTAGGCTCTGGAACCATAACATTGTTTCCCCTTTAGCAAGACTACCACTATTGTAATCAGCATTTTTGAAAATAAACTTTCCTGCTTTCCTATTTTTGCAATTTTTACAGTGCTTTTAATAGTTTAGGATTATGTATAAAAACCTAAGCCATAAATTATGTTTTGTAAAAAAAAAAAAGATGTTTATATTTGAAACAAAGGTTATAACCAGTAACACATTTTTAGGTAATAGAAATAATTTTAAGCAATAAAAATAATTTTAGATAATTAATTTTAGCTGGTAGTGGGCCCCACGAATGCCTGTTGCCTTTTCTTTTTTCTCACACTTCATTCCCACTCTGTGACACTGGCTCCCCATCTTCTTATGTACAGTGACTGGCAGTTGCCGAGGTGGCGGTGGCGGTGGTGGGAGGTCCAGAATGGTGGTGGGGTGTGTAGATTAAACTCCATTATCTGTATTTGACAATTGAAGAAATAGGCTCAGAGAGATGAAGTCATTTTTAAAAATTATCTTGCTAGTTGAGGTCAGAGAAAAGTCTCTTTTTTCCCAGGGCTCTTTCTGCTATAAGACATATTCAGATAGTGATGTCGTATTTCAGATATTGCTGTGGGAGTGCAAAAAGTGTTTCTCCATCCCTTATCACTTAAAGTCAACAACAGCACAGTGGCTGGACACTTTCCTCAGGTAAGCCCTAAAGGTGAAAACATTTCCCCTTTTCTGCACTATGCAGAATGTCTGCATTCTGCAGAATTTCCAGGAAGAACCCAAACACAATCTATGGCTCAGAGGGAAAATGCCAGAGGAGAAAGTTATAGAAGCAAGCATAGTGATGTAATGTTATGAAGAATTAAAACATTTGCAAAGATGAAAGAGTAGAAAAAGCATGGAGAGCAGAGCAACCCTCGTTCATTTTGAATAATCATGAAAAGATGACCTTTTTCTTTTTCTTGTGAGCAAATATTAAGAGGAATTTAATAAATGAAACTGAATGCCAGACTCACACCAGACAAAATTCAGCTGTGTTTGTTTAATTATTACATTATCTTGAGGCAAATTCACTGAACTCCTGAATAATAACAGGAAAGGGAAATCATGCCAAACACAGGTCTGTATGTTTCTACCTCCACAAAATATTGGAAAACCACTCCAGTGAAAAATAATTTTAAATAATCTTATTTTCCTACTACAAAAACAAAATGTCAATTAAAAATTTTAGAAAATATATGGATGATAACCATGTAAGTATTATGGTATGTATTACAGATATAAATATACACTTACATGTATATACATATATGTGTGTATTTATATATTTCTGTAGAAATACATATGCATAGTATGTGAGGAAATACCTATATCTATATTTATTTACCTGTTTCTATATCCCCATTGAAATAATACTAATTCATTAATGCTATTTATTGACTACTCTCTTCACTTAACTTTCAGTGAGCTTCTTTCAAGTCATTAAATAATTTAATATTCTGTAATGTTATTAAAAACATTTTTTTAATCTTTATTTATTTTTGAGAGAGAGAGAAAGAGACAGAGTGTGAGTGGGAGAGGGGCAGAGAGCGAGTGGGAGACACAGAATCTGAAGCAGGCTCCTGGCTCTCAGCTGTCAGCACAGAGCCTGATACGGGGCTCAAACTCATGTACCATGAGATCATGACCTGAGCCAAAGTCGGATGCTTAACCAACTGGGCCACCCAGGTGCCCCTGTAATGTTATTTTTAATGGCTAAAGAGTCAATAAGGATACTGTGATTGTCTTAAAGAGTTCAATTTATTTTTTAAAAAATTACTGCTTTGTAATTTTCATTCACCTTTTTATTCTTTTGCTCTACCTAATGATTCCAATTTCTACATTCATTTTATACTCGCTGAACACTAGGCTTTTGAAAAAATTTTCTTCATCGTTTCCTCATATGGTTAAATTACCTCATGGTCCTGAAGATGGGTGACCAAAAGGAAAGCTTTGAGGCACAGAAATTTTAGATTATTTCATTATTTCATTATTTAGATATTCATTTTCCTGTCCCTGATTATAATGTTTCAGCTCTCCCAGGAAGTGAGTGATGACCCATTTTCAGATGAAAGAAGTAAAGAATGCAAATATTAAGCACACAAGGCCTGCTCAGCTGTAAAATGGATATTAAATTCAAGTATTTCTGAGCATTTCTCACCCTGAACTTTTCACCGTGAGTGTTGAACCCTTGTGATCACATTTCCTCTTACTAACTGCTTGTTAGCTGTTGGCCCACAGCTTTTGCTGCCCAGACATCTTTATTTCTTGATATTTTTCTCTTTCATTATCAGATAGAATAACATGTTGATGAGTTTTGCTGATAAAAGCAAGAATGAGGCCTATTCTCCCTGTGGTTTTTAAGAGTAATTTGCTTCAGGCAGTCCTTCCTAGTTTCCTTACTTTTTTTTCTTAATCCACTAATATATATATATATATATATATATATATATATATATATATATATATATATTTATTTATTTTGAGAGAGACAGAGAGAGAGAGTGCATGTGTACTCAGGGGAGGGGCAGAGAGAGAGGGAGATAGAATCCCAAGCAGGCTCCCTTGCTGTCAGCGCAGAGCTCCATGTGGGGCTCAAACCCACAAACTGTGAGATCATGGCCTGAGCTAAAATCAAGAGTTGAACTCTTAACCAACTGAGCCACCCAGGTGCCCCTTCACCTGGGTGATTTCCATGTAAAGACTTGATTGGATTCAAAGAATTCAGTTTGTATAGATATTTTAAGATGACAGCCATATTAATATTCATAATTAAAATAATAAGTAACATTTATAGTAAGCACTATTTTGAAGAAATTGTATGAAAGTAGAGAGAATAGTGTAGTGACCACCTATTACCCAGCTTCAATAGCTGTCAACCTATGGGCAGTCTTGTTTCATTATTCTCTTGACCACTTCCCTTCCTTTCCTCACACTGGATTGTTTTCATGTAAATCCAAGACACTATATTATTTCATCTGTAAATATTTCAACAGGTAAGGGCTCTTAGATATTGTGTATTTTAAATAATGTTTAATTGTATACTTTTTATTAAATTATAACACAAAAATTTTTTTAATTAAATTATAACAGACAAAAATTCTAGCAAGAAATGGAATGTTACCAATGCCACAGAAGCCTTACTTGTGCCCATTTCCAGTTGTGTCCCCACCTTCCAAGGGTAACTGCTATTCTAACTTCTAACACCATAGATTTATTTTGCCTGTTCTTGAACTTGGTGTGTATGCATTCACATAATGTATTGCTTTGGGTCTGGTTTCTTACATTTGACATTTTGTTTGAGAGATTTATCTATATTGTTACATATAGTTGTAGACTGTTCATTCTCCTTGCTGTTTAGCATGCCATTATCTGACTATATCATAATGTACCCATTCAATTGTAGAAAGCACTCAGAGAAAGTTTCTAGTGTTCAGCTATTATAAATAGTCTTAAATTCTTTTATTACTCTTACAGAAGAGGTAGTCTTAGGTGAAATAAACTAATTTTCTAAGTTCACACAGGTAATAAGTAATGGAGTCTGAATTCAAACTAGTTTTGCCTGACTCCAGAATCAGAGGTCTTAACCACTGTGTTTTCAAGGCAGCCTGTTTTGTAGAGTTAACTGTAGTTTATCTATATAGTGTATACATACAAACCCATAAGCTCTGTGGAAAAGGTGCTTTATTCTTCATAGTTCTCTGCCCAATCATTGGTTTCCCAATTCAGAGTCTATTTCTTGAAGACTTGTAGAAAATTGTCTAGTCGTCTATTACAACTAAGAATTAAAGCATTGAACATGAGTGAAGAATGACTCTGGAATAGGAAGGAAGAAGGAAATACACTCAGGATAATGTTAGCTGACTCTGTTGTAAAGTAGGATGCTTGCGATCTTTCAACGTCTGCAGAATATGGTCCTATAATAACTTTCAGAATTAAATTCTGTTCACCCAATTTCAAGCACATAAACGGGAAGTGAGGATTTTAATGTCTAATACAAGCATGTAAATGCTTCCTTTGCTCATGTAAATGCAAAAATATAATTATCTTTTAACTTCCTAAAAACCTAGTCTTGGCTCTCTTTTCTCTGAAGCTGTTGGGAAAATAAATGATTTAATTGAATATTTTATGAATAAATGTAGGTGTGACACAGTATTGGTTTTATAAATGAACAGAACAACGTAGTTATTTTATTATGACTATGTGTAGATATTACAAAGTAATAGCACTATTTCTTTTAAAGTTTTATAAGATCTAAATAGAAGCATATCTATATTAATAGAAAATGCAAGTATTTTTAAATTGTAGAACTTGACTATAGCAAGTATAAAACAATATCATTCTTTTTTTTTTCTTTGTTCTCAGCTGGAAATTTATTTTTTTTTCTAATATATGAAATTTATTGTCAAATTGGTTTCCATACAACACCCAGTGCTCATCCCAAAAGGTGCCCTCCTCAATACCCATCACCCACCCTCTCCTCCCTCCCACCCCCCATCAACCCTCAGTTTGTTCTCAGTTTTTAACAGTCTCTTATGCTTTGGCTCTCTCCCACTCTAACCTCTTTTTTTTTTTTCCTTCCCCTCCCCCATGGGTTTCTGTAACGTTTCTCAGGATCCACATAAGAGTGAAACCATATGGTATCTGTCTTTCTCTGTATGGCTTATTTCACTTAGCATCACACTCTCCAGTTCCATCCACGTTGCTACAAAAGGCCATTTTTTCTCATTGCCACGTAGTATTCCATTGTGTATATAAACCACAATTTCTTTATCCATTCATCAGTTGATGGACATTTAGGCTCTTTCCATAATTTGGCTAATAAAACAATATCATTCTGATATCAAAGAGCTAGTTAATGTATGAGGATTCCTCCTGCCATCACCCATATTGTGTTTCTAAAAAAAATTTTTATTTTTGAGAGAGTGCAAGTGGGGGAGGGGCGGAGAGACAGTGACAGAGGATCCAAAGTAGGTTCTGCACCGACAGCAGTGAGCCTGATGTGGGGCTTGAACTTACGAACCATGAGATTGTGATCTGAACCGAAGTTGGACGCTCAACCAACTGAGCCACCCAGGTGCCACCCCTCATCCCCGCATATTATCTTATGTTTTTTCTTACTGTTGGTTACATCTTTGAGAAGTTTTGGTTGTGAATGCATAGCTCGTAAACATTTAAAAATTGCTTATCAAATGATAGTCCAAAATTATATTCTTAGAATGTAATTTTAGAATTTCATTAGGCAGTGAACTCATTCATCATAGAACATCATGCATTGTTTGTTTTAGAGAGAATACTGAACAGCTCATATCCTTTGCTTAAAAATAGACAAGCAATTTTTTGCTTTTTTTTTTCTCAAAGCAATTATCTTCTTTTCAGTCCAATTTTCTCTTCTCTGGTATTCAACAGGACTTCAGTTCCAATGAGCTTTCATTTTACTCTGCTGATCATGTAGTTATGCCATTTTTTTTTTCTATCTGCCTCAGAGCTATAGAATTTTAAATATATTTTTTTGGCCAGAAGCATATTTATTCAGGTATAGCAAAGCCTGTATCTTTTGACTCTCAGTGATTGCCACGAATAGGATACTCGGACTACTAAATGTAAGGAGGCAGTTACGTAGTTAGGAACACAAATTTTTGGAACCAGCTCTCTGGTTCAAATTCTGATTCTGCTACTTATTTGCATGCAACCTTGATCAGGTTACTTAATATCTCTATGCCTCAGTTTTCTTGCCTGTAAAATGGGGGATAATAATACCTGACTTAGTGGGTTATTGTGAGAAGTAATGGGTTATTATATATATGTTAAGCCCTTATAACTGTGCTTGGCACATATTAAGTGTTACATAAGCATTTTTATTATTATCCTGACATCTATTAACTTTCCCTTGAAATTTTAACAAAATTCAAAATAATTCACAATCTATGAATTTCTTTCTACAGCTTTTATATGCAGGTAATAATGACCCAACTGTGTCCAGAGAACCTAGAAATATTTTCCATAAGTTTTGGATAATATGCTCTAAGCTTTCTTCATCTTCATATGTTCATTTTCTCATTCAATCATTCCTATTTATTGAACACTTATTGTGGTGCTTGAGTAGTCAGTAAAGAACAAACAAGAAACATTTTCTACTACCTGGGAGCTTATATTCAAGTCTTATATCCAGGCAATAAATGTCAACAGAGATGTTTGTTTGAAAACTCCCCTCATAACTCCCCACCCCTGAACTTCATTTTGAAGCAAATGTTAAACTGATTAATTTTTTACTTAAAAAAAAAATCACTGTGCCTCTTTAAATGCACCAATGCAGTAAACTTTGGTTTTAGAAATTGATGTAGAGATAATGTGCCAACTCTCTTAATTCATTTGCTTTTTTCTCATTGATATTATTAACCTCTCTTCATGTTAAAAAGTTTTATCATGACTCATTCTTGAAGTTGGGAAATTCAGCTATAGTTGTAAGCATCAGATGTTCTTAGAATGCTCACACTTAAGACTGTGGGAAAAAGGTGCAGCTGAACGGTAATATATTAACAATATGTGTTGAAAAATCAGTTCCTTGTTGACTGTATACAAAACACAAATTTCTAATAGCTCTTAATGGCACTACTTCCTCTGTGGATTATGTAGGAAATTCTTTTGTCTGAATAATTGTTCCCTGAGGAAAGCTTTCAAAATAATTTCACTTTATAAAGAGGGATAGAGAATCCAAGTGTATATATGTGTGCACATGTGCATGGGTGAGATAGAGAAAGAGAGGCTGATTATTGTGGAATACTGAGTTAAACAAGCACATGTGCCAGTATAATTAAAGAACATAATTTGAAGGTAGCAACAGTATCTAATTATATAAAATACTCTGTATGCTGTTGCTTGTGATCACATTGTTTAAAATAAACTAATGGCAATAATGGACTGCTAATCCAAGTGTTATAGAAAACAATGGTGGGAGGACTAGATTTTCACTAAAGAAAAAAAACAAAACAAAACACTGAGAACCCTAATTGTCTGGATAGAGAGGAAATAGCTTTCATGCTCATGATGGAATTATCTAGACCCATAAAGGTAAAGTGGGCTATTTCCTCTCAGTTATCTTGGCTTGAGCTGTAAGTTCTCTGCTGCTATAATGTGAACTTAAAAAAAAAAATTTAATGTTTATTTTTGAGAGAGACAAAGCGTGAGCAGGGGAAGGGCAGAGGAGAGAGGGAGACACAGAATCTGAAGCAGGTTTCAGGCTCTGAGCTGTCAGCACAGAACCTGACACGGGGCTCAGAACTCACAGACCATGAGATCATGACCTGAGCTGAAGTTGGACACTTAACTGACTGAGCCACCCAGGTGCCCCTAATGTGGACTTTTAGTAAGAGTGAAATGATACATTCTTGGAGTCCTCTGCAGTGAAATGGTTCTCAACCTGGTGGGCTATGGTGTGTGTGGTATGTACATTTTCAAAACAATAATCTCTCCACACCCCTTTGTAATTTTTAAAAGTTCTCGTGGTGATTCTGAACCATGTTCTAGCCCAGTCACATACTTCTACCTCCTATCAGGATCCACTTTTTAGGAACTGTGAATAGATTGTTTCTAAAAGATCCATTAGTGTTCTAGAAGAGTCAATTAATTTCACATAAGAACACTTCCATCTTAATAGAAGCCTTTTTAAAAAATCAAGCTTGGCCTAGACCCAGAAAGACTAAGAATCCAAACAAATGCAATTTTATATGTGAATAGTAGTAAGTAAATTAAGAGGAAAGGATGAATACTGTTAGTATGGTGGCTGGGATGGGAAGAATGAAGATGTTTTCTAATGGGTTGAGGTATGGGGGGGGGGTCAGTGAATCTTGGAGGTGAGGGTAATTGTTTTAAAAAGGAGGACACACACACACACACACACACACACCCCTCTTGTGAAAAGTGGTAGCCTTTCCCAGAGAGACATTAGGGTTATCAAGCACATTGAGCACTTCTCACAAATTTACAATGCTCAAAATATTAAATCCATGCCTTTACATGTCTCCTTGGTCTAGTTTCAGTTTGCATGTCAAAAAAAGAGTATCATTAGACTGATAAACTGATATCAGGAAAGGGACCAACCTTTATAATGGTGTTAGTGAGGTTTCTGTCAGGGCAGTATTCTAGTGTGTTAACAAATAATGGTGTGTGTGTGTGTGTGTGTGTGTGTGTGTGTGTGTGTCCCTTCCTACTTTACCTGTGCTAAAGGGATCTCTCTCAGTGCCTCTTACATATGTAATAAATAGTCCCCAAAACTAGTTTAGCACACTTTTTTTCAAATAAGTCTAAATCTTGGCAGATTAATACTATTTTAGGATATAAGAATAAAATATCTTCAGACATTCTTCATGTGAGAGTGCAGAGTAGAAGTGACCCTTCTCTGGTTTTGGAGACTGTAGGGTTAATGATGAGGCAAGTCTGTCAACAGCTAGAGGTGTTTCAAGCCCTGGTTTTCCTGGAGGGTTCTCCATTTCTTACTTTGAATGAATGACCTGAGTGAGAATGCTAAGATTTTCCTTCTTAACCTTATTCCTTTCAAAAACATAGTATTACAGACATTCCTTTATGTTAACCTTATTTTAATAACATTCAGGTATTTAAACTGATCAAGTCTGATATGACAGGGTAGGTCATCTAGCTATGAAAGTAAAACACCAGTATAAAACACTGTCTGGAACGATCACTTTCTGTGAAATTTCCCAACAGTTGTGATACATTTTAAAAAGGCTTTTTAAATTTAAGAACATTTATCTGAGAATGCCTAATTGAGAAAAGTACTGCACATTGGTAAATTGCTCTGCTCAAGACAACTGCTGCTATTTCTTCATCATATTTAAAGTGTCAAATCACAATTTGTATTTAAGAGCTTCAAATAATAATTACCTCTGTGTAATGAGCAGAAGTCCTTAAAAGGGTCTGCCGGTTTCCCTGAAATCTTTTACAGGGTGAGCAGAGCTATATCCACTGATAACCCAGCTGCCGAGGAACTGAGTAAAGCCGGCTCCAAACTTCTCAGCTGTTGACAGGCTTGACTTGCTGAGAACACTGGTTAAATATAGCACGCGCGAGCTCAGCTCCTCAACAAAGTCATTGCTCCGACAGTGTTGTGAAGGGAGCAGAAGACGAGAAATCTAATCTCAGAACCCAACAACACCTAGCAACAGTTGAAAAAACTTTTAAACAAAAGTCTGGGTGGGAGATATACAACAGCCTCCAATTTCTGCTGATCGGGATTTCAGGGAGAAGAAGCTGCTTTCTTTCCCCTTCTCTCTACTCAGTTTCCTGCATGACTTCAGCTATTGGCCAGTCCTAGGAAAGAAAGTGGGAAAAGCTTTTCCTCTGTATTCTTTTGGGTTGGATAGTTTTCCAGGACTCCAGTCTCTCTGGGGCTGTGGGACAAGCCACTGGGTTCTTCAAAGGATAAACTACCTCCATAAAGGACATACTCTTGGTTAAACAAGCTGCCGTCAGGTAAGACCAAAATAAATAGCTATTTACTGTCTTAAGAAATTTCTGCTTCTACAAGAAGTGTTTTGTCTCAGATTCTGTGTTGTCAGTTTCCTTTGATTCTTACTGTTTCCACTGTGTGATAACACATTTAAGGAATTATCATAATTATTGTAAATTATTTTTAAAGAATCAGTACTGCCATCTCTCTCAGAATTATGCCAATTCCTTTTTAAACACAAAGATTGTTATAATGTTTTAATAACCATCACAATATTTCTGCCAAGTTATCATTCTTTGGCAGGTAACAGAAATATGGCAAAGGACAAGTTCACAGCTCCTTTCACAGTTAAGACAGCTAAACAGTGGAAGAGATCTTTTCCCTAGGAGCAAAATAACGTTCATTTACTGAAACTAGCTGAGCAGCTTGTGTGGTAAATGAGAGGAGAGTCCTGTATGGTGTTTGTATTGCTATACTTAAGACGCCCTGCTATCTGCTTTTCCCTTTGCTTGATTCTCTGATTACACTGGTACACCTTGTGCTGGTTCTGACCTGGTTACGTTACAGTCACCCCAAATGCTTCTGACTAGGCACAAAATATGGCTGCTGTAAAGTCACTACTTTTGCAGTTGTTGAATATAAACCATTCAGGAGAATGTTTTTTTTTGTGTGTGTGTGATTTGGAAAATGATAAACTGAGTAATTGCTTGTGTATAGATAAAACAGATTCTGGTTTCTAAAATGGAAATTGAATTTATTAGAAAAAAACTCTTTCTAACGTTGTATATGTGTGTACATGAGTGTATTTACTATCATGCGAAGGAAATCCTCCTTTTATCTGTTGGTATATTGTCTCCCCCTCCATGAGTTGCCATGTGATTTTATCAGAAATGCTTAGAGTGATCAATTTCACATTGATTCTGACAAAAGTTGTGGCTGAATGTTGGGATATGGTTATTGAGACGTGGTGTCTATAACTGGGCTAGATTTACATAAGAAATTTTGTTCCTTTAAGTGAACATGATAATTTGGATGAATGTTCTAAATCTAAGGATAATATAAAACATACAGATGCACATTTTGAAAGGGAATTATTTGAGTCTATATTGTTAACTTAAACAAAGAATTTACCCAAGACCAGTTTTGAGCAGGTTGTTTATTGACATTAAGAATGTATCAACCTTTCAGTAAGTGTTCCTATGTTAAGAAAAATTCATTAAAGCTCATATATTGAATATGCAGGTAAATGAAATAGTATATACATTTCAGTATGTCCAATGCTTCATAATTCTGATTGCATGATTAGTTTATGAAGTAAATGAAGCTAGTCATATATAATGAATGTATACAAGTAATAGTGCAAAATGCATTCTGGTAACCTTGGTATCAGAGAATGAAGCTCCTGGTGCTTTAGTGGAGATGAAGTATCTTCGTCTTGAAAAAATTTTGAAAAGTCAGAACAAAATGCTTTACATTTTTCTTGTTTTTATCTTGGGAAGGGTCACATTGTTGGCTTACAAATGTATGTGTAAAGCCAAACTCTGCCATTAGTTCTAGGCATGTAATTTCTTTTGGAGTTAATGGAACACTGTGCAGATAACTGAGTACAGCATTTGGCCCTGAGTGAAATCTATTCTTCAGAATGAATCAATTTCTGAGAATCATTGTCTTCATGGCTGTAAATTTACTCATGAGAATAAAAAATAGCTGAGGTTAGACCATGTGCTTCCCTCCAGTATATGAACAATGAAACCCTCCATGAACCGTGCGGATTCTGTTCTCCTGTTCACTCAAATTCACGTTTCTATGTTATTTCGCAAACTACCCTTTCCCCTTTACCATAAGCGTTGTTAGATTCCATTATTGTATCTCCTACCACACTAAGACCTCTTCCCTTTACTCTCAGTCTGGATTATAACAATGCTGGCCCCCCTACCACCCCTCCTTGCCATCCAAACCATTTTGCCAATGACCACAGGGTTAATTTTCCTAAAACATTGCTCTACTTGTTTCTCTATTCTTCAGTTATCTTCTGGGACTCCTGGTTGCTGCCAAACACCTAGGCTGGGTATTTTGAAAACCTTCCATCATCTGGCATGTACTTAACTTTTCCAGTTTCACCTCCCATTACTCAACAAGTGTCCTTCTGCTTCAGATATTTCAGATTTGGAGCCATTCTCCAAATACATACACAGTGTGCATTTCAGTGCTACATCCCTGCCTGTTTCATTCCCCCTGCTTGGAATACCTATCCTGCATTTTCCTGTAGATACCTTGTCCACTCTTTAAAGCCCAGATCAGTGTCTTCTACTTTCACAATGAATCCCTGACCATGCCTTTTAGGAGTGATTCCTTTTTAGTTTAGACAGTTTGGTGCTCTGTTAGAATTAAGGAACGTTGGGACACGGTTTGTGTATGTAAATTCAGAACAATTTGATGAAGCAATTGGGTGCAAAGTGTTGTCCTAAGCATTGCTTGGTTTTGGAGCTTTTTATCCCCATGCACACTGTGGATGTTCTATCAACTTTTTTGGCTCTAGATTTCTGATGATGAATACATGACAAAGTATAAATAGGTATAAAATCAAGAAAAGCCACTTACAGTGCAGTTAATAACTTTTTATCTCAAAAATTTCTCAAGGCAAGTCTTCATAGTTTTATTATGCACAGAGAAGTTACAAGTAATTCTAACTATGCTCATGTACCTGATTGTGGAGATGATGTACCTCTTGAGAATAAAATAGAAAGAACTATATATAAAGACTGTGAATATATATATGCTTGTCCTATGTATGCATCTACCCACCTAAATGCTATAACTCATAACTTTTATCATCTTTTGGTACCAGATTCAATTTATAACCACCTTTGGTACTGTTCATTCAAGTCATGGTATTTTGTGGATCGTCATGGATAACAATCTGGCTTGGAACATTAAAATATTTAAATATCATGTTGTGATCCCTTTTTTCTTTTTTCCCTAGATAGTTAAAAATAGAGACATTTTTCAGATTTATTTTTAATCACTAGTGAAGACCATAAGTAAGGCACTGTATGAGATAAAACATGAATTATGATTTTGAAGCAATTTTTTCTGTGTCCACCAAAAGAAAGGCATTCTCTTTATACTTTCAGATAGCCAAGGAAGTTAAATTTACTCTTCTACATGTGTTTAGCAAGAATCATTATAGGATTTTACCAATGAAATTTGTGAAGTATTTAGTATATTCATTTAGCAATGGTTTTCCTATGGTTATTTTTTAAATTTATTTTGTTAGAAGTGAAACTTGGTGGCAAAATACACATTCTAAACTAATGCTGATGATGTGTTTCTTGTTTGGAAGATGAACATGTCTTTGTAAAACAGGCGCCTTATGAAATAGGGTTTTACAGAGCTTGCTTAATCCATATTTTTACTTATTTGTCTCATGTAATTTCTCTATACATGAGGATTTTAGAAAAGCAGCAGCTTGAGAAGTGAGGGGAAAGCTTAGGTTGAGATCTATTTTAGCAGGAAGATTTCAGAGAGAACACTGGTAACACCTTGTTAGAAATATGACATGTAAAAGACTGCAACATAAATTTGTTTATACATTAATTATTTTATTTTATTTATTTAAAAAATTAAAAAAATATATTTATTTATTTTTGAGAGAGACAGAGACAGAACTTGAGAGGGGGAGGGGCAGAGAGAAAGGGAGACATAGAATCCAAAGCATGCTCCAGGCTCTGAGCTGTCAGCACAGAGCCCGATGCGGGGCTCAAACCCATGGACAGTGAGATCATGACCTGAACCGAAGTCGGATGCCCAACCAACTGAGCCACCCAGGCACACCTAATTATTTTAAATATATATAGCAATTGGAAGATAAGCTAATAAAATAAATTTTGTTTCCTTAAATGTGAACTGAAAATACAACAAGGATATTGGTATGAAGGAGGAGGTAAGGAAGGCTAGTAGCACAGACAAGTCAAATGGCCTGGATTCAGATCTTCACTCACTACAACCCTGGGCAATTATTCTCTGTGCCTCAGTTTCCTCATCTGTAAAATGAGGATAATAATACTATCTTCCTCCTAGAGTTGTTTTGAAGATTAAATGAGTTAATAAAAGTTAGTTGCCTGGTAGACTTCTCAATGAATTTAAGCTATTATTGCTTTATTATCACATCTTAAACGTAGTTATCTGTTTATTTTAATCTTCGTTGCATACAAAATCCTTAGATATAGATATTCTGTGAACTCAAGTTCATAGATCATAGGAAAGGCAGAAGAATGTATTGTTTAAATTTGGAATCTTGTTTGGGACATACTTTGCTGCTGGGTACTCTAAGCAGACATAGTTTGAACGCCGGCCAATAATTTAGTATGGAATTTATGTTTCAAACCCTCTCTTATCTCAGCAGTCTGCTGTCTTATAGAATCATTACTAAAAAGGCTAAAAAATCACCCACAGCATAGACTCTTCTACGGTTTCTAAATTTGCACTTGGAGATAAAGTATGTTTATACATAGTGCTTGGGTGCCTCTTTTATAGCCTACAACACTGGGTAACGTATGGCAATGAAGACTTCCTCCTCCATAGAAAATATACTAATAAATTTATCACTCTTTATTTCTTCACTTAGATGTTTTGTTTTGTTTTACCAACCTAGTAACAGATAAAAATGAGAAGACCAAAAAAGGTCATCTCACGCTAGCTTTAACCTTACCAAATGGAAATGAATTCTTGCTATTCATTGTCCTTAATCCTATTCATTCTTAAACATGACAAGAAAGTATATTCCAAGGCAAACAAAAAAAAAAAACCCTCATATCATAAAGATGTGTGTGTATATTATAAGGTACTTATATTCTGTATATTTAATTTAGCAAAAATATTTGAAACACTCTTATAAACAGGGAAGTTTCTTAGTAGCTTTAGCTCCAACAAACCTTATGCCGGGTAGTTATGGTTTCAACCCGACCATTTGCTTTATTTTTCCCAATTGAAAGGATAAGTTTCTAAAACATAAGGCAAACTGAGTTTTAGAATTGTCATTCTCTAATTAAAACCTTGCTATAGAAATAAAGTAGGAAGAAAAGAAAAGAAATAGGAACTTTTCCTGGCTTTACAGAATACATTATTAAGACTTGAGGGCAAAAATATAAGAACCTCAGGAAAATACATTGAATTATGTTCTTCTTTTCCCTTAAATGGTCAGTCCTACTCTTTGGCTAATCAGTGAAGGGGAAAGAGTACTACTACTTTCCCTGTGGCAATAGCTGACGCAGTTTGATTTCCAAGGCAAGGCAGGAATTATAGAAGAACTTGGAATAAGGAAAGTCAAACGTGAATTGAGCAGTTAGCGCTAGCTGGCCGCTAACCAGCTGATTGCAGAACTTGAGAAACTCCCAACAGAAATGAAGTAACAGGACGTTAACCAGCACCCCAGTCCCTGAGAGCTTTGTTTAAGCCACAGCAACACTGAAAAGTCAAAAGAAGGTTGGTGTTGCTTTTCCTTTTTGGGAAATGGTGTCAATGTGCATAATATTGGGTGATTTATGTGTTTCTGAGGTCTGTGAAAGACAGACTAAAAACTGTAAAGCGAATGCAGAATTGATCTCAAGTGATCTGACTGTAATTGAGCCCTTAGGGTTAAGGGATATTTCTGTTTTTGCTTTCTTGCTTAAATTCTGCCACCTACTTCCTTTACTCAAATATAGATGAACATGATTGTTACCCGACTGGCCAAAGACCTTATATGTCTACACTTGAAAAAGGTCTTTTTTTTTTTGCAACAACTAATTGTAACTACAATCTTCCCAAGTTACTTTGAAGAGATGAATTATCTGCTGCTTATCTTTGTAAGGAAAAGGTGTAAGAAATCCATGAACTGAACACATCAGACTTGGCCAAATTCATTCTTTAAAAAATGATTTGCTGAAGATTTAAAGCTGAAAGGCAATTTGATTAAAAACAGTAAACTGTTGACATCACCAAGACAATCAAGTTACTGCCAACTTGCCTTGTTTGTCTGAAAGATCTTTATAAAAAATAAGGTTTTTAGGAACACCCACACATACACACACAGAAATACATTCATAGGTGATATGGTAATAGGGATAAAAGGATTTTTTTTTTTATATCCCTTTAATATACTTATGTCTTAACTAATTCACTTTAGGGCCTGCTTCTTTGAGGTACCACAGCACAACAGGAAAGGAAGAGGCATTGCTGAGTTCATAATGCTATTTCAGTGTGGCAGCCTAAGTACATGAGGAAATGACGCCCTGGGCCTGTATTTGGAGCCTCACAGTTACTGTGACGACAACACACACACTACTGGAAAACAAAGATGGTCTGCTTGCCAGGTTGAGCCAGGAAGAGTTTTGCCAGCTCAGATTTTTCCTAATTATTCTGTAAATCTTGAAATGTGACACTGGAGATATGCAAGCCTCTTTGTATTTCAAGAACTGTTTAGTAAGTGATACATACTTGAGCAGCATGGTGTTTGGATGAGGGAGGGGTCTTACACATAAGCTTAACTTTCACATGTTGTCTTGATAGACACCATCTTCTGGTTTGGACATCACCAAACCAACTTGTTTGATCACAGGCTGTTGTTTGCTATGGTGCATAAGGAAGCCAACTGCATTGGTAGAATTCACTCCTTAGGGGCTTCTCAACTTTGGGTTACATATCTCCACCTTCTGTATGCTGTTCATTTCAGAGATCATTGACCAGCATACCAGGTGTTCCTACCAATGACTGGGTATCTGAATCCCAATTCTTATATAATGATATAATCCATTATATAATAATAATAACCGTGTAAAATTCACCTCATCTATATAATGTATATCATATAGCTATACATAATTATTTACTATATACAGATGATGACAATATTGGGTAGCATGTACTGGAGATTATTGTGCCAAGCACTTCACATGGATGATTTTATTGACTTCTCATAACAACCTTGTGTGACATTAGTTTTATCTCTGTTTTATGGATTGGAAAAATGAGGCTGGTAGATGGTAACAAACACGCCCACTGGTAAGGTGAACATTCAAACCTAGGCAATTTGACTTTAGCTAGCCATAATTTCAACCAGTTTCTTGTAATGTAGGCACTAGTTCAAGGAAGACCTCCACCTAGGTGACTGTGAGATGTTTTAGTGAAAATTGTAGAATGTAACACTGCAGAGAGTCAGGTGCTTCTGCAGTCTGAAAAGACTCACCAAGAGCAAAGAACAAAGAGATTCAGGGCCAACTGGCGACTCTTCTCCCAGATCCAGAAGTAGAAACAGAAGGGCTTCAGTGGCCCTTGGAGTTGGGCAACCCAGGAAAAGCCAGGCCTGGGTACTGGAATGCATGTTATTCTTCCACAGTTATTGATAGGGCATTGTGATTCCCTGGGAGAGGGTGGCATGGAGCATTTGCTTTTATGAGTTATTAAGGCCGCTATTGTAGCCAAATCTATTCATACTATTGGGGTTTTGGTCTCCTTCTTGCCTCTGTTGACAACTCAGAACTCCACTTCTTTTTTAAAAGAAAATTTTTTTAACGTTTATTTATTATTGAAAGACAGAGACAGAGCATGAGCAGGGAAGGGGCAGAGAGAGAGGGAGACACAGAATCTGAAGCAGGCTCCATCTGAGCCATCAGCACAGAGCCCGACGCGGGGCTCGAACTCACAAACCACGGGATCATGACCTGAGCTGAAGTTGGACACTCAACCAACTGAGCCACCCAGGCGCCACTCAGAACTCCATTTCTGTAGTAACATTTGAAATGCTCTGCAAATCTCTGCCTTAGTCATAAACATTCAGTTTGTTAAGTGTGTTCAAGAGAGAGTCCTACAAAATACTTATTCCAGGTGTTGGTGTTCCTTGAAGAAGTCTTTGGTGGTGTGTGTATATTGGTTGGAGGAGGCAAGGAAGGAGGGGATAGAACGTTTTGTTCTATATAAGAGCCTTCATAGTCTCCCCAAGACTCTGTTTAGGGAGTGAGTTGTCAATCTGGCATCATGTTGTTCCCTCAGAAAAAACCAGAGAGGTTGCTATAGTTTAAGGAAAATTATCCGATGCTTCAGCCAGTGGTTTGCTCCTGTGGAACAATAGTGTGAACTATTTTATTGGATATTTGATTTAATTCTTTTATCTTTATTAACCAAGAGTTAACCACTAATGATGCTAAGTGTCTGATCACTTGGATATAATTAAAATTTTTGAGTTTCTATTTACACGTATGGCATGGATTATCTGAAGTAAAAGGAGATAAATTCTAATAAAATTTTGATGGAACAGATAATGCTTTGCTTTTTCTTATGCCAGTGTCCATAAATACTCTATGTATCTAATATCCCAGGTGATGAGAGTGAATATTCCAGTAACGTAAATGTTTCATGTGAAGTGAGCACATAACAGAATGAATCTCTACCCTCTGAGAAATTTTATTCTATGAATTGTAAAGAGTATCTTGTCAGAAATATATTAGCACACCTTGACCCCCCGCCTCCTGCAACATGTAGATAAACATTCATTACTGGTCAATACACAGGACTTATACTACTGCTTACCTGACGGGCTAAACACTCTTTGCAAATACACTCTTTGCACAGGTTTATTTAATCCAAAATAAAAGTACTGACCTATTTCATCAAGGTCCTCTGTTTCATTCACATGATCTCTCCTGATTTCCTTACAACAAATAAACCAGAACTTCCCTTTTGTCATCTCTTGTCTTTATGTAAAAAGGTGTAACAGTATCAAAGGAAGAAGAGAATTAGTGCTATATCCATTAGAGACAAAGGGCTTGACTGTTGGCTTCTGGAAGTTATTTTTTTCTTTTTTCTCATTCAGTTATTCTAAATTTCTCTTGGCAACAAAACTGAGATAGCCTCTTAAATGGAAGATATTAACAATTTATCATATTAATGCAAGAGCTATCTAAAACATTCTGTAAGAGCTTCTAGTTCTCTGGGTACTTTTGTACCTGGTCTGATTTCAAGCAGGAATGGGGGCTCTGAGTCTCACACTGTTGATGATTATATAGCTTTGGTCTTGAAGCCAACCTTACCCAGCAGGAAACTGAACTCTGAGTTCACTTGGAATGGTCAGAACATCTAGTCTTGTGGTTCTCAATACTCTTTTGCATCAGGCTCACCAGGGATGCTCTAAAAATTCAAATGTCTAGGGATATGCTCCAGAGGTTGTGATTCAAGCTCCTGAGTAGGTGCTCAAGTACTGATCTATTTTGGAAGCTTTTATGTGATTTTAATGTACATCTGGGGTTGAGAACCAGTTATCTAGTTACAACCTCATCATTTAAAAGAAGATAGTACTGAGGTGAAGGAAGAGAAGTCACTTGGCAGAAGTTACAAATTCCTCTGAGTACCAGTCTACTACCCTTTTTATCACATGATCATTATAAATAATAACGTAAGTAATATTTTCATTTTTTTATGTCTATGTATTTTTGAGACAGAGACAGAGCATGATCTGGGGAGGGGCAGAGACACAGGGAGACGCAGAATCCGAAGCAGGCTCCAGGCTCCAAGCCGTCAGCGCAGAGCCTGACATGGGGCTCCAACCCATGAACCATGAGATCATGACCTGAGCCAAAGTCAGATGCTTAACTGATCAAGCCACCCAGGTGCTCCTAAAATAGCTAATATTTAATAAGTGCTTTCTATGTATTAAGCACTAACACCTCCACAGGGCAGACACTCATATACTCTGCATTTTACAGGTAAAAAAGGCTGAAGGAATTGTCCAAAGTCCACTAACAAGCAAGTGGCAGATCTGGGATTTGAGTCAAGCAATTGGACTCCTCAGTTTGTACTCTTTTATTTTATTTTCTAGTTTTTAAAATTTACATCCAAATTAGTTAGCATATATCAGTTTGTACTCTTAAGCTCTTTATTGCTTTGCTGTTCTGGAGCTAACTCTGAGACTGTAAGGTGTTAAATGGTAGCTGCTTCCCTGTTTCAGCATCAGCGATCTTGTGGCAGCTGACCTTGGTGCTGTGATAACTAATTGGACTTTCTGCTTGACTAAAGATTGGTTCCTTGCTTTCTCTATTTGCCCAACAAGTGGGCCAATTGGAGACAACCCATTCTCTTAGAGACTGTTCCAGGGTGCTCCATTTCCCCAGTGACTTTGTTTCTGTAACTGTATTTTCTTGCCCTTGTTCACTGATATAATATCTTCTGCCTTACTTTTGGGCACATATTCTTTTTATCGTTCCATGGAAATTCTAACCACAGACTCTAGTCTCCTGTTCAGACCCTTGACTTTTCCCCTAGTCCTGTGGCTTTGGCTGGTTTCACTGTTTTCCCTGGGATTCCCCTATCGGGATGTACATACCATCCATTAACTTCTCATGATAGCAGCAACAACAGGAAGGGATTAATTACTTGACTTCTTCTATGGCAGCAGGTGCATTGGAAACAAGCTGGTCTGTCCCATGGAACTGACTGGTCCCACAGCCAGTGGGTTAAATACCCTGAAGACCTTTGAAGTCTACATTTTTAGGCAGCATGTATAGAATTAATTTTCTGATTGATTCTGTAAGTTTGAAGTTCTAAAGAGCAGGATTTTTTACATGTAGGGGAAAATGTATAAGCATTGTCTGGTTAAATGAACCTTACCAAGATGAAAGTCATCAATGGCAAATCCTGTAACACAGATTATTCTAAGCAATAGAATCTAAACAAAAAGTCAGAGATTATAATTATTCTGATTAGTATTTACTTGTAAATTTTAAAAATTAACATGATAAATAGATTCAGATATGATTTGGCATGATCTTTAGAATCACATTGCACGAAATAAATGCTCAATAAGCATTTGTTAAATTGAATCCATTAAATATCATGAAACTGAGAAAGCAAACATTACTGACAAGTTTCCATTGATTGGATTTAACATGATTGTTTTTTATAAACACAGGAATAACAATCAGTGACCATGGGTGATTATCTCTCTCTTCTCAGTATTCTCTTAATCTTATTGGTCACATGTTGCTTTTATTACGATACAAATTAAAAATCAACAAACACTTAAAATGTCCATTAGAGTATCAGAGAATAACCAACTCATAACTAACTGAGTGGAAGCTGTACCCTAGCTATGATTAGTAGGATATAGATGTATTTCCAATAAGAGACTAAAATTTTTACTTTAAATATAATGGTATAATGGGGCAGCTGGCTGGCTCAGTTGGTAGAGCATGTGACTCTTGATCTCAAGGCTGTAAGTTTGAGCCCCACATTGGCGTAGATATTTACTTAAAAAAATAAATATAGTGGTATAAGACAACTATTGACACAGACTAATTGCAAATATTCGCCACTTATCTTTTCACTCATGCACTGAAAAACTCATGAAAAAAACATAACCAGGCTCTTATTGTGGTTTATTAGCTGGAAATGTTCTCATCCTCGGAAATCTATTTTGGAGTTAGGATTGCTCCACTCCCCTACAAGTGGTAAAGCAACAGCTGCCATTTAATTAATGTGTCTGCTGACAGCTCCAGCTGATGAATACCATTGAAGTTCCCTATCAGCATCAATACTACCCACACATTACTCCAAAAGGAAATATTGATCATAGTTGCTTGATTTTGTCTTAATTTCACCATAGCTTTCTTCCCTGCATCACTTCCCCCAAATTCCAATGATGCTGTTATTTACATCACCATTCACATCTTCCAGGGAATAAAGTCCCAGTGGAACACATGTGTTCCTGGTGATGTATTGCGATGGAATCTCACCAAAATGAACACGTGAAATGCTGAGCTCAAACAGAGGAGAGGACAAGGGAGAAAACCAGATGAAAGTGACTTGTGGTTTCTCGGAAAGTGAAGAATTTTGTCCTTTTGAGAGAGAGAGAGATTGGAGGGAAAAAACAGAGCTTTTCTTTTTCCACATAGAATGAATGCATAGTTAAAATCCTATGACTTGATTTATGTCTGGCTTACTTTAATATCTGTTCCCAGACACTTTCATAGGAGTTGGACTTCCACAGTACCAACACTAGTTTTGTGTGAGAATTGAAGAGGATTTGGGCTGTGTGAAAGCAACTAATTATAGAGTGAAATTCACTCAGTCTGCTCATGTTGAAAAATATGTTTTGGGCTCAAGCAGGCAAGGCCCATGTATATAGCTGGAAGAAGGGCTGGAGTGGTCCTGAACTGGGAACAGGTGGAGCACAGGATCCAAATGGCATGGGATTAGGTGATGAAGGGTAATCCAAGTTGGCAGTGGGCACCAGAAGGTCTAACATAAAGTTATGGAGTGTCCTGGCATGCAGGTAGGGCATGGCTGTGTCTGATACAGGTAGAGAGTCAGCATTCAGGTAAGCCTGTGAGCAGGACCAGGGAGGAGAGCAGGGGGGTGAGATTTAGGGACAGGATAGTTCTGGTGGTGGAGTAGTCCTAGAGATTCTGAGTGAGATGCCAAAATTGTAATGAAATGTCAGAATAACTAAGATGATGCTAAATCTGAGAGTACTGGGCTAGGACATTCTGTGTCCTCTTTCACATTTAATATGTAGCAGTCACCCATTCACGAATATTTTAGATTCATAAGTGTCAGGCATTGAGCTAGAGATTGGAATACAACAGTGAATATTGCATTATTTCTACTCTTTAACAGGTGCTGAAGGTAAAAACAATGGCAATTTTGATGCCATGTGACCAGTGAGTAAATGGTGTTGTGAGAGCACCCATCTGGTTTTGGGTAGTCAGTGATTGGTTTAGCAATCATAGGTGGGATGAAGTGACTCTTGCTGTGGGGAAGAGGAACTTTTGAGGCTGAAAAGGAAATAGGGCCTGACACACAAGGTCTCAGGGAATGCAGCAGAAATGAATGTGATTAAAATTTCGAATATCTGATTCGTTGCAACAAGTCCACATAGCTTTACAAATGGTGGAGAATTTGTAAATTACATTCTTTCCACTTATATGATAATTTTAATGTTTTTTGAGAATAATGTGATGAAGAGGATGCACTGTCTCTCTATATTTTCATTATACTTAAATCTATGGTGGCCATAACAAGCCAGCCAAATATGCATCTTGTGGGCTAGAAAATTCTTGACCCTCGCCACCATCCACACTCTTTCACAACAGTGACTGCTCTCAATGTATCTAAAAGGGGTGATGACCACTTCCTATTAAATTATTTGCTTTAGGGCTTTCACAAGCTTGTGTACTTTGAAAAATTGTTACATATATTCAAACTTCACTTCAAGGGCTTAACTGCTGCTGGAGCAAGAAATCTGTGTGAATAGCCAGGAAATTTTTGAAGTGCAAGTTGGGAGGATTGCCTCACCACATATTAAAATAAATTTTGAAACCACACTCATTAAAACACTTTGGTAGTGGTGTCAGAATCAGTTCATATCCGATGAAGATATCAAGGGAAAATAATAGAAAGTCTAGAAAAACAGACACCTCCATATAAGAAGTTTGTGCTGGGAAGGAGAGACATTTCAAATTAGAAAAGAAAATACAGATTTTTCAATCAATGCATGTTGAAATAATTGAAAAAAAAAAGAAATTAATTCTCTACATCATACCTTATACCAAAATATATAGTAGATGCACCAAAAATGTAAGTGGAAAAAATGAGCCTGAAATACTTGAGAATAGATGATAGATAGATAGATAGATAGATAGATAGATAATAGATAGATTGATAGAGTGGGGAAGATCTTCCTAAACAAGACAGAAAAGCAGTAAAACAAGACTAAAATATTTGACTCCATAAAAACTGAAAATTTTACACAGAAAAAAACCTATCTCATGAATCCAGTTACAATACAAGCAGCAAGCCAGACAAAAATATTTTTGACCCAAATAGTCAAGGACAAATATTCTTAATATAAACAGCTCTCTTAAACGAATAAAACAAAAGAGATACAAAAGAAACATGGGCAAATAACATAGGTAAACAATTAATAATAAATGTGTGAAAAACTAACCTCACTGATAATTAAAAAATCAAAGGAAGGTAGTATTATTTCAACCGACACATTGACAAAGACTGTAAAGAGTACAATGCCTTGTATAGTGAGGATGTGAGGAAATGGACACTGTACACTGCTGGTGGGAAAGTCAACTAAGGAAAGCTTCCTGAAAAGCAATTAGACAATATGTGGTAAAAATCCTTATAATTAGAAGAAAAATAAGGTCACTTCCATTTTGAAAAATAGAAGAGTTAAAACACACGTGATACTTTTGAGAATGCATTGTTTCTTTTCCTCCTATTGTTCCCAAATATTGTCTATTGACTTCTAAAAGTTTGGCAGACCTAGACGGCCTTATTAAAAAAAAAAAAGTCCACATACTTCTTCCTTAGTAGTTTGATAAGATTTCCTAGGAGAGACCCTGCTTCATTAGAGTTGTTGAAATAAGCCTGCCCAGTCCATTTTGCCTATCATCGAAGTGCCAAGTACATCTTAACGGCAATGTACTTCCTGAGTAATGATATTACCAACCTGATAACCAAAATGGACACACTTCCATTGACTGGATCATGAGGGTGAGGGATCAAGGAGCAGGCAGATGAAGTGCGGCAAGGCAGTAAGCTTTATGAGAGATGGGGAAGCTGAGACCCAGAAAGTTTGACTTTCTCAAGGTCATATAGCTTATTAACTCAGGTGTATGAATTCACAGATAAGGCACAGTATTGTGCAGCCTATCTTTCTGGAATTTAGAACATGACCTGTATTGGATTATTTCCCTAGATATCTGTTGTATAAGAGATCAGGATTTCTCTGTCTCATCATGTCCTTGGCACCTCCAGATGTTGGGCTTTTCGGAACATCAGCAACTCTCCTCATCAATTGTGCCTGTCATTCCAGGAGATGGAGGGAGGCTAGTTCCAGAGTGGTGTGTGGTGTGCATGTGTCCTGAGAGGGGTCTTGTGAGGCTGGGACATACTGCAAACGATGCCTAGCTGCTTCCCACTCACTGGTCTGAGAGCAGGGGCATTTTTTGAATGGGTCAGGAGCAGTGATGTGAGTGATATCTCACCCGAGACCTTGTGTGCTAGCATTCTTGTTCTTTCTTCTGGAAAGCCCTTTTTTTGGAAGAAGCCACTCCTGAAAGGTTGCACAGAGGGAAGGCAGGCACTAAACATTCTAAACCAAGCTGATTATCTGGATCATCTCTTGCTGTTTGGTCCTGCAAAGATGTGCTGAGATAAGCGGTGGTGCTTATCACTTCGCTTGTCCTTCCAGGTATTCTTCTTCACACACTGGGCTTAAGCAAAAGAGTTCCCTTCTCTCGTACTCACACATGAAGAGGAGTGAGACCAACATTATGGGAATACATTTTATGGTACTTCACTTGGCTCACTTTACTGCTTTTCACAGATATTGTGGTTTTTTATTTTATTTATTTTTAAAATTTATTATTATTATTATTATTATTTTACAATTTGAAGGTTTGTGGTAACCCTGTGTTAAGCAAGTCTACTGGCACTATTTTTTTCCCAACAGCATCTGCTCACTTCATGTACTTGTGTCTCTTTTTGGTACTTCTCACAATATTTCAAACTTTTTCATTTTCAGTATGTTTGTTATGGTGATCTGTGATCAGGGACAATGGCTCCCTAAATGCTCAGATGGTGGTTAGCATTTTTTTTTTTAGCAATAGAATATTTTAAATTAAGATATATGCTTTTGGGGGGCACCTGGGTGGCTCAGTCAGTTGAGCGTCTGACTCGATTTCAGCTCAGGTCATCGTCCCAAGGTTGAGGGATCGAGCCCCACGTCAGGTTCCATGCTGAGTGTAAAGCCTGCTTAAGATTCTCTCTCCTTCTCTCTCTCTCTTACCTTCTGTCCCTCTCCCCTACTTGCATGCTCTCTCTCTCTTTCTCTCTGAAAAAAAGATATGTATTTTTTAAAGACATAATGCTATTGCACACTTAATAGATTACAGTATAGTGTAAACATAATTTTATATACACTGGGAAACCAAAGAATTCATTTGATTCACTTTATTGCATGATATTCACTTTATTGTAGTGGTCTGGAATGGAACTTACATTATCTTCGAGGTATGCCTATATATACAATTCTGTTAATTAGAATTTAAGTTGAATAATAGCAACAACAGTGGTTTATTTCTAACTTCTTTCTGGTGATTGCTAGACCAAGGAATTTAACAATGCATTATTAGGGGTGCTTGGGCGACTGGCTCAGTGGTTAAGTGTCTTACTCATTTTTAAAAAAAATTTGTTTTAACACATATTTTTTAGAGACAGAGAGAGACAGAGTATGAGCAAGGGGAGGGGCAGAGAGAGAGGGAGACACAGAATTCGAAGCAGGCTGCAGGCTCCGAGCTGTAGGCACAGAGCCCAATGAGGGGCTGGAACTCACAAAATGGAAGATCATGACCTGAGCTGAAGTTGGATGCTTAACCGGCTGAGCCACCCAGGCGCCCCAAGCATCTTACTCTTGATTTCAGCTCAGGTCATTATCTCACAGTCACGAGATGGAGCCCTGTGTCAGGGCGTGGAGCCTGCTTAAGACTCTCTCTCTCTCTCTCTCTCTCTCTCTCTCTCTCTCTCTGTCTCTCTCCCTTCCCTGCAGGCTCTCTCTCCCCAAAAAACAAAACAAAACTATACAAAACAAAAACAAAATAAACAAAAAACCCACTAATGCATGATTCAACAAATTCATCACATTGTCCATTTCTAGCCCTCTGTTCATTAAACAGCCAAGCCAATGATATTCTCTTGTCCTTGCTTCATATTGTTCTGTATGTACATTCTTATATACTCACTGTGATCATGGGAATTCTCTTTCTTTCCTCTTCTTCCCTTTCCACATGGGTTCAGACCTTGATATGTGTGCATTTTTTCCTTTCCCTCACATGAGGGCCATCTCCTTCAGGCTTTCTAATCAACTTTCTGTGCTTCCTGGGCTTATTCCTTATTGTCTCCTCTTTTTCTTCTTTTGAGAACCTTCTTTCTATTATTCCTTCTGCTTCAGCCAGTCTTTCTTTTTTTTTAATTTATTTTTATTTTTTTAAATTTACATCCAAGTTAGTTAGCATATAGTGCAACAATGATTTCAGGAGTAGATTCCTTAATGCCCCTTACCCACTTAGCCCATTCCCCCTCCCACAACCCCTCCAGCAACCCTCTGTTTGTTCTCCATATTTAAGGGTCTCTTATGTTTTGTCCCCCTCCCTGTTTTTATATTTGTTTTGCTTCCCTTTCCTTATGTTCATCTGTTTTTTCTCTTAAAGTCCTCATATGAGTGAAGTCATATGATTTTTATCTTTCTCTGACTGACTAATTTCGCTTAGCATAATACCCTCCAGTTCCATCCATGTAGTTGCAAATGGCAAGATTTCATTCTTTTTGATTGCCGAGTAATACTCCATTGTGTGTGTGTGTGTGTGTGTGTGTGTGTGTGTACACACCACATCTTTATCTATTCATCCATTGATGGACATTTGGGCTCTTTCCATACTTGTTGATAGTGCTGCTATAAACATGGGGGTGCATGTGCCCCTTCAAAACAGCACACCTGTATCCCTTAGATGAATGCCTAGTAGTACAATTGCTGGCTCGTAGGGTAGTTCTATTTTTAATTTTTTGAGGAACCTCCATACTGTTTTCCAGAGTGGCTGCACCAGCTTGCATTCCCACCAACAATGCAAAAGAGATCCTCTTTCTCCGCATCCTTGCCAACATCTGTTGTTGCCTGAGTTGTTCATGTTAGCCATTCTGACAGGTGTGAGGTGGTATCTCATTGTGGTTTTGATTTGTATTTTCCTGATGATGAGTGATGTTGAGCATTTTTTCATGTGTTGGTTGGCCATCTGGATGTCTTCTATGGAAACATGTCTATTCATGTCTTTTGCCCATATCTTCACTGGATTGTTTGTTTTTTGGGTGTTGAGTCTGATAAGTTCTTTATAGATTTTGGATACTAACCTTTTATATGATATGTTGTTTGCAAATATCCTCTCCCATTCTGTCGGTTGCCTTTTAGTTTTGCTGATTGTTTCCTTCACTGTGTAGAAGCTTTTTATTTTGATGAGGTCCCAATAGTTCATTTTTGCTTTTGTTTCCCCTGCTTCAGCCAGTCTTAGAGAATCTTTCAACATTCATGTACATGAAAGTTATAGAAATCAAGATACTTTTATTAATGTTATAGAGAAAAATTTGTTACCAATAATTAATCTTCAACCTCAAGATTTATTATCAATTCCAGTCAAAACTGTTAACCCCAATCATTCTCTAAGAAATATACACTTTGGAGGAGGGACCTGCCATTTTTTCTAGATTATTGTATAACAGAGCAGAGTTTGAAGTACAAATTACCACTCAATGTAAGGGTCAAATCAGATGCTTGGGAACTGGAAGATTTTTTTCAAGTTCATTTATTTATTTTAGGAGAGAGAGCAAGAGAGAGAGCGCGACAGGGAGGGGCAGAAAGAGAAGGAGAGAGAATCCCAAGCAGGCTCTGCACTGTCAGCTTGGGGTCCGACATGGGGCTCAAACCCATGAACCATGAATGAGATCATGATCTGAGCCAAAACTGAGAGCCAGACACTCAAGCAACTGAGCCACCCAGGCACCCTAAGGGAACTGGAAGATGGTTTGACTTGAATTTCTTCTCAGTTTTTTTCTTTTAAAATAGGCTTCACGCCCAACACGGAGCTTGAACTTATGACCCCGAAATCAAGAGTGGCATGCTCTATTGACTGAGCCAGCCAGATACCCCTCTTCTCAGTTTTTTAAATTTGTTTTTCTTTTTTTTTTTTTTTAAGTTTATTTATTTTTGAGAGAGAGACAGAGCATGATCTGGGGAGGGGCAGAGAGAGAGGGAGACACAGAATCCAAAGCAGGCTCCAGGCTCTGAGCTGTCAGCACAGAGCCTGACGCAGGACTCGAACCCACAAGCTGTGAGATCATGACCTGAGCCGAAGTCAGAGGCTTAACCGACTGAGCCACCCAGGTGCCCCTATATTTGTTTCTCTATTCTGGAATTTTGTGCCTTAGGGGGGAATAATGTCTAATACATGAAGAGATTGGAAGAACATGGTATGAGTACCATGAATGTAAAGGTGTTTAATATACTCAGAAAAGGTCAGAATCTTGGTTACATAAAGACCTCAGCTAAATTCCAAAAAATTTTCATAAGTGCTTTATTTAAAGGATCATTATAAATTGTAGATTTAAAAAATATATATGTGGAATGGATTGAACACAATTTTCTAAAACATTCTTGAGAAGATTCTATATAATGATGGTGTGAAATTGCTTTTTGTAAAGCCCAGCTTAGTTTCCTCATTAAGAGTGGTTGATGTATTCGTTTGATTTGGTTCAATCCAAACTAAAGTTTAAAGTTTACATATAACCTCTTATGCTGTATATGATCTGGACCTAACTACAAAAGCAATTGTCTATATATTTTTCTGTTTAACAGCCCAATTAAAGAGAATGGCAAACTAGGAATAATATCATATTTAATAAGATAAAAGTTGGTTATTTTAAAATGACTTAATGGATTAGTTCACATAGCCAAATGGATAAGGAATATTCCACTTAAATTCAAAATTCAGTAAGATATTATCTGGAGGTCATAATGCCAAAATTGTATGGATGTGTGTATGCATGTATGTATGATGTATAGCCTACCTTCTTCCATAAAAGATTTAAAAGGTTATCATATAGATTTGATAGGGATTGTTATGCATTGTCCCAAATAAAACTATAACGTTGCTATATTTTTAAATAAAACATTTCTTGGCTAGCAAATGCATGGGCTTTTTGCTTTCCCTAAAATGCATTTGTTTTGTTTATTTTTTTTTAATTTGATACAATCACAAACTTAACAGAAAAGTAGGAAGTACTTTTTCTTCCTGAATCATTGGAGAATAAGTTTCAAACATGATGTCCCATCACCCCCAGTTCTTTTTTTTTTTGATGTTTGTGTATTTATTGTGAGAGAGAGAGAGAGGGCACTCACCTACATGCATGCAATTGGGGGGAGGGGCAGAGAGAATCCCAAGCAGGCTGCATGCTGTAGTGCAGAGCTGCATGGGGGCTTGATCTCACCTACTGTGAGATCATGACCTGAGCTGAGACCAAGAGTTGGATGCTCAACCAAGTCAGATGCTCAACTGACTGAGCCACAACCAGGTGCCTCTCCCATCACCCCCAATTCTTTTTTTTAAAGTTTACTTATTTATGTTTGAGAGAGGGAGTTGCACCAGTGCACATGGGCTCATGCACGTGTGCAAGTGGGGGAGGGGCAGAGAGAGAGGGAGAGAGAATCTCAAGCAGACTTTGTGCCGTCAGCGTGGAGCCTAGATGTGGGCTCAATGGACCATGAGATCATGACCTGAGCTGAAATCAAGGCACACTGGCTGGCGATCTACCCCCGATTCTTTAATGTACATTGCTACAACAAGGATATTTTCCAACATAACTATGACATCAACATCAAGATTAGGAAATTAACATTGATACATTACTACCATCTAATCCTCAGGACTCATTCAAGTTTCCAGTTGGCTCAGCAATGTCTTCTATAACAAAAAGATTTATTTCAGAATTACATATTGCATTTAATTGTGTCTCTTTAGTTTATTTAACTCTGGAACATTTCCCTAGTTCTTCCTTGGCACTTTTGAAGCTTGCAGGCCGTTTATTTTGTAGAATATCTTCTCATTTGGGTCTGATGTTTCCTCATGATTAGATTTAGGTTCTACAGCTTTGGCAAAGCATTTGTTTTTAATGTCCCCAAATGTCTTCTTTGATACCAGAATTATAACTTCATTGACACAAGAAGGCTATAATATAAATTTAGATTTTCATATGATTCCATCCTGTGTAACTTCAACATCATTTTTTTGACCTTTATCTAGACTGTTTTGCTGCATGTGTTGTGGTAGACAGTCTCACCATTTACTGCCTTTGGTGGTCTGACTCAGGGTTTCTCAACCTCAACGTAATTGACATTTTATGCTGGATAATTCTTTGTTGTGGGGGCCTGTCCTGTGCGTCGTAGGATATTTATCCTTATGTATCATTAGCCTCCATCCACTAGACACTGGTAGCATTTCCCATTCTAAGGTGTGACAAGCAAAAATGTATTTAGACATCGCCAAATATTTTCTGAGGCGTGAAATTGTCCCTGGTTGAGAATTCCTGGAGTGGCACATTTCTTTCATTGGTCTGACTTTTATTGGTATTCAAATCCTCATGAAACAGAAACAATACTTCAGGCAGTTTCTTTTCTTCTAATTGAGTTCCATCTTTAAAATCTAATCAGAATATTTTATCACATTCTAACAATGGTATTCTCTTTAAATACTAAATATGCCTGTTCTCACTTAGTTTCCAGTGGGCCCTTGGCAGCACATGAGACTTACTTGACTTAAGGTACCAAAACAAGACTTTTTTGGTGTTTGTATCTCTTTAAACCTTGTGTATCTTTCGAAGTCTACTAAGAAAACAAAAGCAGATACCTCATGCTTTCCTCCATAGTAAATGGGACTTTCTACTTCCATTGTTCTCTTCATTCCTTAAGGGCACTTATTGTTTGGTCTATACATTTTAGCAAGTACTTATTTTCGGTTTAGCATTTGCTTTTATGCCTTTTTGTTTGCTTGCTCATTTTCAACTTACTGTTTTGTATTCCTATCTCACTGGGGGCTCTTGAAAGCAGAGATCTACCTCCTTTGTGTTCTTCACAATTCTGACATATGACTGAACTATGTGGAGTGAATACTCAATAAATATGGGATTCAATTCAACTGCTTTTGCCAGAAATGGTTAAGAATTGTGTATTTTAGAATACGAGAGATTCCCACCAATCTTACCTCTCGAAAGTGCAGGAGAGGTAAGATTGCAGGAAAGAAACTTACTTAACATGTATCAGCTTTTCTAGTATTTTCTATTTGTTAGTTAGCCTTAGTATTCTCATGAAACAAATGGAAGTGCTATCTGTTCTGTTCTGTCAATGGAAAGGTGGGCTTATCTCCTGTAAACGATGTTACATGGTAAATACTCTGACTCAAACTGTCCTACTTTGAGGGGTTCTTTTCCCCTCCACAGTTTTTTCATGTTATGAACAAAATTTTGGCCACATGCTTCTCAACAATTTCAGAATATATATGTCAGCACTTGAAAGTTACCATCATGACCAGCTGGATTTTTCTGTCACTTGGTTAAGTTTGGATAATTATAACATATTATGGTTTTTTTTTCAGAAGCAATTTTTACCTTTCACCAAGTCCAGGATGCTCATTGTTTTATTGACTATAGAAATGATAAGACATTTCTCCAAATTTTGACAAATACAGGTATCATATAAGATTTAGTTGTTATCATGGTCAAATACTTGGTCAGAAATATATTTGTCAAAAAACATTATTTTGAGTTTAGTGAGAAAAAGACACTTTATTAAAATTAACTACAAACCCAAGCAATTCTTCCAGTACCAAATTGGCAAGCTTCCTTTCAGTGCCTGTAGTATTTTGTAATAAGTATTTTTTTAGATAAAACCTAGGTGTAAACGTAAATATGTTTAGTTATTCCAAATGCTCAGTAAATAAATCTGATGAAATTCTTTTTTAATAAGTAATGAAGTTGGTAAGAAAATGTTCTAAGAACATACTGTTGTTTGTAAATAGATAGGAATAGCTCTTAGTATTTTAATAAACTTAGATGAACAGATATATTCTCCAAGATGGTATTTTTTTTTATGTAGCATTATGCAATCTTAAATACAAACCACTATTGTTACAAACATAGTGATTGCAGAAATATATCTTACGCAGGGTTGGGGCTTAGGCTGGTTGGCCAGTGCTGTACCTGGAAAATGAATCTTCCTGATCTTGCAGTAAACTCAGAAACAGGCCTGGTGGTCACCAATCACACCTGTGCACACATAGTCATTCCTCTAAGACTCCAAAGCAGATTGGAAGAAATAGAACATTGCCAAGTTCAGTCTTCAGGTTGCATTTTTTTTTTTTAAAGTTTATTCATTTTGAGAGAGAGAGAGAGATTGAACAGGAGATGGGCAGAGAGAGAGAGAGAGAGAGAGGGAGAGAGAGAATCCCAAGCAGGCTCTGCACTGTCAGTACAGAGCCCGACTTGGGGCTTGAGCTTACAAACCGTGAAATCATGACCTGGGCTGAAATCAAGAGTTGGAGGTCTAACCAACTGAGCCACCCAGGCACCCGTTCAGGCTGTATTTTTATTTTTCTTTTCTCTGCAACTATTCCAATATTTCCCTATCTTTGTAACTAAAGTTTACATTCCTAAGGGAAGGGAGTGAAAGCAAGAGGGTAGAAAATACCTTTAGAGGTAGCAAATGGAAACACGTTAAATGACCCCCAAAAGAGCTAGACACCTCTAGAGGGATCCAAGACCAGGAAATTTGGTGCAGTCAGTAGGAGAGCTTCTGGATGCCCTGCCCTGCACAGCAGTCTTCAAACTCTTAAATTTCTGTATTCTTCACTTACATCAAGGAAGTTAAAGGCCCATAAATCCTTCGTTTGTCCTTATTAAGATTTTTCTAAAATTAAACCACCTTTACATTTGGAGGCCTTAGTGGTGATTAAAATTTCTCCAAGAAACTGTTGTATTAAGGCAGGGAAAGCACTTAAGATTCAATTTCCACCTATATATTTGGCTTTTGTTTATTTTAAATGGAAATGGGTTTTGAGAGAGGCTCCATTACTTTCTTTTAAGTGTAATATAATGAACTCAAATGCTTCCATTTTAATTTTAAAAATCAATTTTCTACTTATTACTTTTCCACTGCTGATAAAGAAGTTTCTTTTTCTTAAAATTCCATTGAATATTTAGTCATTTTCATTTGGATTTTGCTTTCATTATTCATTTATTTGACATTATTTTTAAGGACCTACAATGTTATTGTATCATAAATAGGCACTGTGGGGGTAGCAAAGAAAATTCAGATATAATCCTTCCTTGAGGTCTTCTATAAAGTTAAAAACAACACATGATCTCAAGTTTAGTCAGTTTGAAAGTAGCCAGACCTGATTTCATATCCAGACTCTACAGACTGAAAAGGCTTATGCTCTACTGCTCCCACAGTTTTCCCTCTAGAGTATAGACTTTAATTAGAAGGGTAGAAAAATATTAAAAGAGTTGATGAGAAAAGAAAGGTAAAAATATGGTTAAGAGACTTTGAGATTTGGAATGTGCTGTTTCTTTCAATCTTTGTGGGGCTTGAGATGGGGTTTTTGGAAGAAGTAAGATTTATGATGTACTTTATATTATGTCTCTGTGACCAATATATGTGTCGTGGAGATAATTTGATGCTTTTAGTTCTTTAAATATTGCTTCTTAAATAAATCCATTCAGTCCATTAACCATAGTTAATGTTTTCCCACTGGTTTGTACATGTCATAGCTAAAGACCAATGTAGACTAACAGGGAAGGAGAAAGAAAAATTAGTACATTCATGAATTATTCTCTGTTCTCACTTTAGACAAGTTAATTTTCCTTAAATTATCAGGTTCTGTCTTAATCATAGGCCACTTGTGGTTATCAAGAAATAAATGTTTATATACTTGGCCTTCACAGTTTTACATTTCATACTAAAAGCCCAATTCAATTCATCCTTCAACACTCTATCACAAAACAGTCAATGTGGGAATCAAAATTCTAAAACATGGATAATTCTTAATTATAAAACTTTTCTTCCAATGCATATTGAACTAAGACTGAAGAAAGACTATTCTGTTAAATTAACATTCAAATGTTATAATTGCATTAAGGGGTGACTCTTGTTTCCAGAGTAATTATATTAGAAATTACAGAGCATTTATGTCACCGCATCCTGGATGGGTAATTCAAACTTCACCCAAAAAACAGCCACAAAAAATATAGGTCCACCCAAGATTACCTTTCGTTTTTTAAGACTAGAAGGATATGGTGTAACATGTAGTTTCTTTCGATTCCCTAGTAGTATGAATAAAAGGAAGAAGTAACTTAAATGAAGGAGGAAATATCTTAGTCTGTTGTTTCACTGACTTTATTAACTTTAAGCAACTTTGCTTACAATACTTCACTATAACTTCATCACTTGTTTTCCACATGTATGACACATATTAAAAATAATTTGTACATGAGGGGTGCCTGGGTGGCTCAGTTGGTTAAGTGTTCAATTATTGATTCCAGCTCAGGTCATGATCTTTCCATTCGTAGGATCGAGCCCTGTGCCAGGCTCTGCACTGACAGGACAGAGCCTGCTTGGGATTCTCTCTCTCTGCCCTTCCCCCACTCATATGCATATGTTCTCCCTCTCTCTTTCTCTCTCAAAATAAATAAACATTAAAAAATAATTTGTATATGAACAATAATTTAAAATTGCCTTAGTAATAGATTCTTATTAAAAAACTAGAATTTAACAGATTAAACTGAAGTACTGTTTGTTCCCCTCTCCAATGCCTTCTACCTTAGTCTTCTCTGCTGGAAATGGTCACTATTAACAGTGTCTAATATGCTTCCAGACCTTTCTCTGTGGGGATAGAAAAGATATCTATTTGTGGATATATTTTAATATAAGTAATGTATCTTTTATTTTGCATAACAATATGGCTTAAACATTTTTTCATTTTAGTAGATGTAAGTTTGCTTCATTTTAGAAAATTATAGCATGGTCTTCCATAGAAAGGGTGCTCAATTATTTATTTAGTCATTCCTGTTTTTATGAATATCTAGGTTTCTTTGAAGTTTTCACTGTTACAGATAACACTGCTGTGAAGCTCTTTATACATGCGTCCTTGGGCACATAGGTCAAGTGTCTCTCTGGGGTAGATATCAACAGTAGAACTTTAGGGTGATGAGTTGCACAAGATGACCTCTTCAGTGCTTATGTCTATAGACCCTCCAACTGTGTCTGAGTATACCCACTGAATTTGAATTTCCTCCATTAAAGTGGGGTTGAACACCAGTTTATATAACTCGACCATTTTTATGATTTCTTCTGTGAATTACTGTTTATATTCTTAGCCCGTTTTCCAATTAGATTAGTTCTTCTTTCTTTAAATGATTTGTTAATTCTAATTCTTTGTTGTTGTACATGTTGCTCATCTTTTTACTTTTTTTTTTTAGTTAAAAAATGTTTATTTAATTTTTAGAGAGAGAGTGCAGGTGGAGGAGGGGCAGAGAGAGAGGGAGACACAGAATCTGAAGCAGGCTTTAGGCTCTGAGCCGTCAGCACAGAGCCCGATGCTAGGCTCAAACTCAGGAACTGTGAGATCGTGACCTGAGCTGAAGTTGGATGCTCAACCGACTGAGCCAACCAGGAGCCCCAACATCTTTTTACTTTTAAAGTGCTTTGGCCAGTCAGGTGTTTAAATTTTTATGTAGTCAAATTCATTATATTTACTTTTAGAACTTTTGCTTTTTTGTGTATTATTTCAGATGGCTTTCCTGACTCTAGTCCTATACATATATGCCCACATTTTCTTCTAATAATTTCTTACCATTTAAAAATTTAAGTCCTGATTGCAATTTTGTGAGAGGTGTAAGTAAAGATGTAACAACTTTTTAAAAATATTTATCTAGTTCTTCTTATCAATTTGAAATGCGATACTATTTTTTTCTCAATGATTTGAAATTCCATTTTCCTCATGTTTTGTATATATGAATATATAGATATGCATATACATACATTCATATTTATCCTCTTAACAAAAACGTTAGGTTAATTCCATGGTTATTCTTCATTTGACAGAGAAAATGAGGCATAGAAATAGAGTAACTTGTCTAATGACACATAGTCATGTGGTGGTGAAACAAGAAATCCAACTTAAGGGTCTGGATTTTACAGTCTGTGAGCTTACCGACTACAATCTATAAAATCCCTTTTTTATGTGGGTCTGTTTCTGGAATCTATTCTGTGTCTTTAAACTACTTGCATATTGTTGTATTAATGTCATGTAGTCCTAATTACCATAGATTTATAATATGTTTGATGTCTGTTAGGGAAAGTCCTTCTTTTTGTATATCTTTTTCAAAAGATGACTTTAGGGGTGTCTGGGTGGCTCAGTTGGTTAAGCGTCTAACTTCAGCTCAGGTCATGATCTCACAGTTCATGAGTTCAAGCCCCCTGTTGAGCTCTGTGCTGATAGTGTAGACCCTGGAGCCCACTTTGAGTTCTATGTCTCCCTCTATCTCTGCCCCTCCCCTGCCCCTGCTCACACTCTGTCTCTCTCTCAAAGATAAATAAACATTAAAAAAATTTTTAAAAAGATGACTTTAGTTACCATTGTTCATCCAATCTTCTGTATACATTTTAGTATTTTATAAAAGATTCTATTTGTATTTTGAGAAAGATTGCATTGATATTATACATTAATTTGAAAAAGAATTTACACTTAAAAAGTATTGAGGTTTTTATCTATGAATGTGGTATATTTTTTCCTTTATTAAGGTCACCTTATGTTTTTTCAGTTAACTTTTATAATTTTTTTCCATAGAGGCTTTTTTTATTTCTATTAATTTTACTCCTAAGGACCTTATACTTTAATGTCTGTTGCTATTGGGAATGTGATTTTTTTTACCAGTTATGTTTAAAAAAACCACTGAAGTTAATGTACAGCAAAGTTGTTCATCTTTTATGTTGATTTTGCATTTTGCCGTCTTGCTGAACTTCCTTCTTATTTATAGTAGTTTTTCATTTGATTATGTTTAATTTTCTAAGTAGATCATCATGTTTTCTGAAATTAAAAGTAGTTTTTCTCTGATTTTCCACTCCTTATACCACTTAATATGGCTTTACTTATTTAATTCCATTGGCAAGGACATCCAGTATGATGTTAAGTAGTAGCAGTGTCATTCTTATTTTGTTCCTGACCTTAAAGACAATATTCCCAATATCATGTTTGCTGTATTTTGGGGGAGGGGGTAGATACCTTTTGTCAAATTAAGGAAGTTTCTTTTTGTTCTTAGATTTTATACACACACACACACACACACACACACACACACACAGTCACATATGTATCTCCACAATTGAGATTTTGGGACATCATTTGAATTATTTTTTTCCTGATTCATATGAATTATGTTAGTGAATTACATTTCGTGTTCACTATTAGAAAAATCTATCTTTGTATCCCTGAATAAAACTTACCTGATTATAATACATTATTTTTTAAATAGATTGCTGAATTTACATTTCTGATATTTTTATTTAGCATTTTTGCACTGATGCTTGTGAGATTGGCTTTTAGGTTTCTTTCCTTATGCAGTCTTGTTTTGAATTTTTAGAAAGCTTATAACACATACCTAAATGGTTTAGTGGCTTCTCATATTTTTCCATTCTTATTTGTTTAAAATGTGAATTTTTAGTGTTTTAAAAGCATTGGTAAGAGTTGCCCATGAAATATTGTGGGCCTAGTAATTTGTGGGGGAGGTTGTAGATTTGAATACTTCTTTTTTCTGCCTTTTTTGGATTGATTTAATTTTCTTCTATTTTTTCTGCTGGTATAAATTATAAATTGTGATTGTGTTTTTCCAGTAATTACTATTCAATTTTTAACAAATACAGCTAAAATATATTCTCTATTAGTATCCAGAGTTAATTAGTGTTTTTCTACATTTATTGAACAAAACAAAGTTTCTATATGTTTCCATTTTACTTGAAGCATTCCCTTTCATTACCATTTCCTCCCATGTTGAAATCGTTTGGACTTTTAGTTCTACGTTGTTATTTTTAAAATTGTTATTGTTGTTGTAAAAAATAACATTTAAATATAATTATTAATGTTATTTAATGGATTTCTTTTTCACCATTGCTTCTCAGAGCTTCCTTATTACTATATTAATTTTTTATTTTGGATGGCATAATTATTTCAAAGGTACTACAGATGATAAACGTACTTGTTCTTTCATGTTTCATTTTTATCTCGAATGATAGTTTGGTTGGGTATAAAATTATGGGTTTAACACTTTTTTCTTGCTCTTTTATTTCATTCTTGCATTATCAAGGAGATTCTCTGTAGATCATTGTTTTTTATTTTCCAAAGATCTTTAGATTTGTTTCATTTGTTCTTGGTCTTCTGAAATGTTAATATAATGTTTAAGTGTGGGTTTTAAAAATTCAGCTCACTCAGCACTTGGTTAGTCCTTAAACTGTGACGAAGGTATATATTACCTTCTTTCATTCCCCCTAATATCTCTTTAGGCACTCCAATTATATGGATGATTCAATGTTTGAGTCTATTTTACTTGATTCCTAACTTTTATTTTATACTTTATATCGCTTTATCACTTTTATTGCATTTTGGAAGAAGTTTTTGGCGTAACATTCTAGTTCAGCAATTTGTTCTTTGACTATGTCTATTCTGTTTTTTGACCCACTTATTGAATATTAGACGTCAATGATCAAAACTTTAATAGTTGTACTTTTTAACTCATAATTTTTTAATGGATTTAATATCCTCTTGAATAGCTCTATGGATATGAATTATAGTTATTCTAAAGTCCTAATGTCTTCATTAGTTTTGGTTCTAAGGTGTAAGTTCTTCACTTTTTTAAGACAAAGAACTCCATTTTATCTCTTTTTAAAAATATTAGCCTTTCTCCAATGCTTAGTGATTCCTAACTAAGTGTTTTTGTAGCTGAGTCTTCTTGTTTGGCAGTCTGTTCTCTGTATTTCTGCAGCACTTAGAGACAGGGGCAGGATTTGTTGCTGGAACTTGTATTTCAGTCTGTTCTCAAGAGTATGTGGGAAGGATAGGGCTGCCACTGGGCAGGATGCTTTGGAGGCTAGATTCTGGTGAATGAGGGGATATCTCTTTCCTCTTGGGTAGCTCCAGCCATCCAGGGTATCTGGGATGCTCCTTTGTTTCTTTGAGCTAAGCTCCAATACCCATTGTTTCCAGGTGAAGTCACCAACTTATGTTGCTGCTCTTTGATTCAAAATATGGCCCAGGTTGATAGAGGGCAAGTGCCCAGTTTCACCTTGGCTGTTCCTGCTACTGTCCTCTAACAGTAACACTTGTCTGTTGTCCCAGCCTCTCTCTCGTTAGTATACATTCCTAACATTTTTGGCAGCACTCTTCTGTTCTTGTTTTGAGCCATGGTTTTAAATCTTCATTCTGATTCCATCTGGTTTTTGTCTTCCAGTGTTTTCTCAACGTTATGGTCCTCCAAAGGTTGATATTATTTTCTAGTTATATGGATAAAAAGCCCTTTCTAAGATTTTAAGGTTTTGCATTGGGAAGGGGAGGCTACAATCTATTCCTACTCTACCACCTTGAAACAGAAAACAGAGTGTAATATTCAAAATCTTAGTACTATATTTTAAAAATGAATTTAACAGACCAATTTTCAGGACTGCCATTTGTGGTTGTTTATGTTGTTTGCTGTATGAAGTCACTGCTGAAGAGATAAATAGAGCTGAAATTGAACTCACTGTTTTTTACTATGTTGTGTATCCTTGCATAGGAAAGCTTCTGCTGGGTCAAAGGTTCCTTTCCTCCAGTTTGCACAACCATGTCCTATGGGTCAGCAGTGGTTCTGGTCATTTGAGCTTTAAATTACAATATGTATGGTGATGGTTCCATGGATGTATACTTATGTCAATACTCATTGAATTATTCACTTAAAATATATGCAATTTATTATACCTCAATTATACCTCAATACAGCCTTGAAATAAAGTTTAAAAAGTAACAGAAATTATGTTATGTAAATAGTGAAATAGTGAAAATGTGCTATTGGATTTATAGGATAAATTCCGAATTTTTTTTATAAGTTGATATAAATTTGTATCAATAAATTGGTTGATATAATATAAAAGTTTTACCTTAGCTAACAAAATAACAATAATTATGAAAGAAGACACATTCATGAACCACATAAAGATTAGTTAACAAGATATGGTAACTAGCTGTTAATATCTTTCATGAGGAAAAGGAGTGGTACATTTAGCAACCTGCATTGGGCATCTTAAGGAAAGTCCTAGTTAGAGGCAGAGGGATGAAGTAGAGCTGTATTGTCCAGCATAATACCCACTAGCCACTACTGAAATTTAAATTAATTAACATAAAATAAAATAAAAATCCAGTTCTTCAATTATACTAGTTGCATTTCAAGTGCTCAACACTTCATGTGACTAGTGGCTACTATACCAGACAGCATGGATATAGACCATTTCTGTTATTGTAGAACACTCTATTACACAGCGCTGAACTAGGTAGTCTCTTAATTTAGGTCCTTTCCATCCAATTGTTTTATCTCCATAAATGAGTACATCCAATGTGATCTCAGATTTTGTGTGATTGTCTGATTGTCTAGTGGGACAATGGAGTATAGATACACACTAAGTACAGAATAGGTACTCAGTGACTGATAAAATTGTTGGTGAATGGGTATATGAATGGATATGTAAATGAAGATTGGCAGTGAACTCCCACTATTTGACAAAGTACTGCATTCCTTTGTCCATTCATTAATTCAACGAATATTTATCAAGTGTCTACCAAGTGCCAGGTACTATTTCAGGTGCTTGGGATATATGAGTGTACTAAACAGACAAAGATTACTTCCCTTCTGGAGCTTACATGCTAGAGGTGGGGGGATATTATAAATAATAAGCATAAATAAGTAAGTAATATCACAAATTTTAAAGTGATAAATGTTATGAAAAACAAAATGCAAAGCAGAGTAAGAGGAATCAGGAGTGCTGGGTGTGGGTAGAGAAATGAGGATTATAATTTTAAGTGAGGTGGTCAGAGTACATTTTAAATAGGGTGGTCAGAAGGTGACATCTGAGACTTGAAAGGGAATAAACCATGTGAACATCTGGAGAAAGATCATTCTAGGCAGACAGAACAGCCAAGGCACAGACCTAATTTGGGAGCATGAGTGTCACGTTTGAGGAATAGCAAGATGTGTGGCTGGAGCAGAGTTAGCAAGGAGGGTAGCTGGGGAAGAGGTCTGGAAGGTAACAGATTGAGAGCTGAAGTAGGGTCTTGTAGGCCATTGTAGGAATTTAATTTTTATTCTGAGAGAGTTTGGAGGAGAGAAAGAACATGATCTGACTTAAGTTTAGAAAGGCTCAATCTAGCTTCTGTGTTAAGAAGACATTGTAGTAGGACAAGGACAGAAGCAAGAGGACCACAAAATCCAGGTGGAAGATGATGGTGGCTAAGTCTGGGGTGGTAGTGGTGAAAAGTGGTCAGATCCTGTTATATTTTGTAAGTAACAACAGTAAGATTTCTGGGCGGGTTGGATGTGGATGTTGGAGAAAGGGAGTAGTCAGGTATGACTCCAAAGTTTTCAGTCTAGCAGCCAGAAGGATGGAGTCACCATTAAGGGAGATGGGGAAGGCTGGGGAGGAGGAGTTTAAGAGAAAGACCAGGAATTGAGTTTTGGACATGCTGAATTTAGGATGTCTGTTAAAGAAGTTGAGTAAGCTGCTGGATGCAAGTACAAATTTGGGGAAAGAATCTGTGATGGAAATAGTGTTATTGATAGGCACGCAAATTTGTTAATGAGCAGTAAGTTTTTGTTATATCAGAAGATATGAATTGGCTGGCTGTGAGGTGGAATAAAAATGTCATCATTTTGTTCTTACATGAGCTAGGAGAATACCTGCCCATAATTTTTGCTTTGGAAACATTCACAAATGTTTAGGCATTAATTTTGACTTGAAAAAAGGAAATGTTTTCCTGCAGGCATGGATGTTTAGTGTACAAAGGTTTCCTGTGATTTTTGCAGAAAGCACTTTAGCTTTTTTTGTTAATATCAATGCGCTACGATATATGCTAACATTTTTTTCCCAGCCCATACTATTTTTAGCAGTGAAACCCAAATTACTATCCTTTACCTATATTTCATTTTTCACTGCTACATAAACATTTTATTTTTAAGCTACAGGAAAGAAAATCTTACTATTAATTTAAAAGAATGAAATAATTAAACATAAGTATTTGAGCACCAGGCCAGAGTCTCATAAAAACAAGTTAATCAAAATTGTGGAGCTTTATAATCTTAAGGATGACATCAAGGATATGATTCTCGAATTCTTAAGGGCAGACGTGGAATAGCCCACAATCTGTGCCAGAATGACCTCTGTGAAGCATAATATTTCCTTTTAAATATTTAGACATCACGATATCTTTCCGCAGTTTTAATTCATAAAACATGGATTTAAAAAAATGCCACAGAAGCATAACATTTTTTTTCAGCTGTCCCCTCCTTTCTTTCTACCTTGCTTTTAACCCCTGTTAAATAAATACTCACCAGTACTAATGTGAACAATTCTATTAGCACTTTCTTCCATAAATATAACCATTTACAAATATCTCTGGATAAGGAAATGAAATGATAAGGAATAAGTTCACCAACTCTGAGTTAGGGTCATGAAGTTTAAAGGAACTAATATAAATAAACTAAGATAAGAAACACTAGATAGCTTATTCTGGGTTGAACTATGTTGCTTCCATAATGCTTTTACTAATATTTCTCTTCTGTTAAGACTCTTATCTTTGGCTGTTTTCCAGGTCAAACATATTGTAGTAGCCCATGTTATTATGCACAAGGATCCTTGTTTTAGTGATACCCAGAAAAATGTTTAAGTTTTGGAAGTTTCAGAGGAGTCATGTGAGTTAACATAGGGAACTCTCATTCAGTCTGTTTATCTTCAGTGGATTTGCTTTCTTAATTGAGTAATCCAAAGCTGGAAATATTTACGTTAAAACAAAGATATTTAGCTATGTTTGCACGTGAGCATCGTTAGTTTTTTTTTTCTTTCTCTTTAGGTTCAGCCCTACCCCCCTAGCCCCCAACACACACACACACACACACACACACACACACACACACACACACACACACACTAACCAATCAGGTTATAATGGAAGAAGATAATTCAATGCTTATTTTGCATACTGGATGCTAACTTCCAAGCAGTAGTTATGTTTAATCAATTAAATTCCTTCTTTCCATAAGAGCATAATTTAGGGAAAGGAGATATGGAACGTGTAGGGTGCACAGTAGTGAGCTTGAGTTGTGCACTGACTGTAGCAATTTTAAGATGTGCAAATGCCCCAGGTCATGATACTAGATGCAGACACTTTGGCCTTAAGGCCCTTTGCTCAGTTATGTACTTTCTTGATCAGTCTCATTTGTTTATTCTCTACCAAGAGCCAAATATTCAACTTGACGTTTGTCACATAAAATGTGCTTTTATTTTATTCTGTTGCCACTGTGAAGATCTCATGTACAGATGAAGTCATGTGACAGTAAAAAAATAAATGTCTGAGTAGCCACCATCTTTAACTCCTACCACCCACTTCCCAGATTATCCCAGTAGTGTCCACCTGAATGGCTCTTGGGCCATTGTGGTCCTGATGTAGGTGGTGAAGAGAAGATGCTAGAAAGGTGGACCAGGTAAAGTGATGGTAGGTAACATGGTACATGGAACTGACATGCTTTTGCTGTTGAGGATCATGGGGTAACAGGAGAGTAAGAACAGAATCTGGGTTATAGGCTTGGATTGAGTTTGAGAGACATTTTTAGTGTTGAGAGTAATGGAGGAAAGAAATTTCTTGAAGCAGCTACTGTGCTAGCTATCTATGTCTGTATCTGTGTATTGATATGTGTATGTACATATATGTGCACACATTATATATATGTGTATATAAGATTTAATCAATTAGGATTTAATCTTATTTTCAACTATTTTTGTTATCTTCAGGGTTTCTATTGAGTTGGTATAAACCAGGATGGGCAAACTGATTGTTTACAGTTGTTACATGTTTTGGCTGAGCCAGTGTGCTTCCATTTAGCTGGGGACTCTGCCATTACAGCTGTGTGGCCCCTATCCCGGGATTCTTTGGACTTCCCCACAATCCAGGTATAAAAATGTTCCAACTGAGTGCCATGGGGCCTAGAACCTCACTTTAGCACTATGGCTGGCATCATTCTGATTGTCAGATATTTAAAATACCACTTCTGCTTGTTACATATGTGGAGGCAGGTCCTAAAGATTTGAGATGCTTAGAAAGTGCAGGTCCACATGGGATTCCCATTTGGTAGGGAGAAAGAGAAACCATAAGAAATGTTATACCAAATATGGAGTGTGAGGAAGGAGGCTGAAGGGTGTAGGCAGAAAGGTAAAGATTTACTTTCTCAGAGGCAAAGGCTGGTGAAAAGGCACTGCCAACAACCTCACCTACATCTCCATTGCCTTGGAGGCTGGCCATGCCTTTGCATAAGCCCCTATTCCCACTTGAAAGTTCTTGTAGGTGCCTTCTGTTGCCCTACCTGATTGCTCATGCCCTGTTCTTTTCTTCCATGGAGCATGTATGTCACATGCATACACTGCTGAAGTGGTGCTCAGTAAGAATTCTTGAGTGTTTGTTTTCCAGTGTGGGTATCCAGGCATCTTAGTGCATAGAATCTGAAGATAGCCTAATTTAACACCCTTATTTTGAGAATCACAGACTAAAAGAGGTCCAAAGAAATTGTTACCCATGTCCCTCAGCTCTAGGATCAGTTTCTAGTTCAGGGATGACTCGCCTACTATACCATGTGTCTCAAGCAGCAAGTTTCCTGAGGGAGATTGTATCACAATCAGGACAAACTTCTCAAATGGTTCTGTGCTTTGAGAGCAAAGTTTTTTTTAGTTTTTCTCTTTGCTCAATGAAGTCTTAGAAAAATATTCATAATATAAGGATTAGCAAAGAAAACCTATATGATCCCATTTAAAATATGTATATGAACATAATTTTAAGCAAGGAAACATTCTATGCCTAAGTCCATAAATATTCTTCAATGGTGTCAAGAGAGGCTGTAAAAGAATAGACTTTGGAACCCAACTGCCGGGACTCACATTCTAGCAGAGCAATATTACACAAGCTACTTAACTTCTCTGTGCCTCAAATTCCTCATCTGTATAATAGGAGAGATAATTATATCACTTCATAAGGTAGTTCTGATTATTATGCAAGATGATTTAGCTTAGAGCAATGCTTAGTGCATAGTAGGGCTGTATGTGTTTGTTTTTCTTATTATACATTTTTATGGGCTGAGGTTCTTTACAACCCAGTTTAAAGAGTAAAAAAAACCCTGATTTCGTGGAATTAGATTTGATGAGATGACTATATCAAAGTAAGATAGATACGGAGGTTCACGGTGGGGAGTGGTTTAGTAACCACTAAAGTGGTATAGTAGTGGTATAGTGGTATAGTAAACCCTACATGAGTTAAATACCCAAAAGTCTGGCCACAGAAAAAATTGAAAGTATTAAATATTTCTTCATAAATCAGCTTATTTGGGCCAGTTCTATTTTTATCAGCATGTCTTATCTCTCTTATAAACAAATCATATCCACCAAAGCTGGGAAAAAAAGGAAAAAGCCAACAAGCATTCTAATTCAACAGATTTTTTTTTTTAACACCCAGAGAAGGTCAGTCTTTTATAGTGTCTTTTGGCTGTATTGCCTTGGTTACTTTCTGAGCTGAGATGTATAAAAACATATAGTTATTTTGTCAGAATGGAATCTCAGAAATAGGGGATAAATTCTCATTTCCAGAAGGGGAACTTCAAACCTAGTTATTAAATCAAGCCATAGTGGAAAATGAAAATCATTATTCATAATTATATTCTCCTAAGATAACTGAAGGTCTAAGGTAATTACGCCATAAAATAACTTGATACCAAATTCTCAACCACAGAGATAATTTAATATTTAATATTAGTCCTAGACAAAATTCAGCTGTTTGCTTTAGGGCATGATAGATTTTCCTCAAAGCAACATTGTTTCTTTTTTTAAATATGTAAATGTACATAAAATTATCTTAAGTCATAATAAAGGTGTATAAGAGCTGAGTGCCTTTAGAATGGCAGAAGGGAGCCTAAATGTCTATCAACTGATGAATGGATAAAGAAATTGTGGTTTATATACACAACGGAGTACTACGTGGCAATGAGAAAGAATGAAATATGGCCCTTTGTAGCAACGTGGATGGAACCGGAGAGTGTTATGCTAAGTGAAATAAGCCATACACAGAAAGACAGATACCATATGTGTTCACTCTTATGTGGATCCTGAGAAACTTAACAGGAACCCATGGGGGAGGGGAAGGAAAAAAAAAAAAAGAGGTTAGAGTGGGAGAGAGCCAAAGCATAAGAGACTCTTAAAAACTGAGAACAAACTGAGGGCTGATGGGTGGTGGGAGGGAGGGGAGGGTGGGTGATGGGTATTGAGGAGGGCACCTTTTGGGATGAGCACTGGGTGTTGTATGGAAACGAATTTGACAATAAATTTCATATATTTAAAAAAAAAAGAATGGCAGAAGGGTGGCTTCTTTCGAAGGATGTTAAATTCTGGGAGAGTACCTCCATCCCTTGTATATCTTCATATATTTGCTGAAACTTAGCAAAGACATCTTGATGGTTTAGCTAGCTTGATGTTGCCTTATGCTTCCTGAAGAAGGTTGTAGTTGTGGAGACTGTACAGATAGTTGTGGTTCTAACGAAAAACTCCTAGACCTGCTCTAAGTTATTGGGCTGAGGAGATTTTCTATTGTCTTTTAGGTCCAGAGCCATTGACAGAAGGAATTCTGTGGACTCCTTAGTCATAGAATTACTGCCATGTCTACTGGCTGCACTGGGGCCCAAGTGCTTTTCCAAATAAAATTAAAATTAGGGCCAGGTGTCAGTAGCATTTCGTCTCTCAAAATAACATTTGATTGAAATTACTTATAATTACTTAACTTACTTTAAGTGATTAATGGAAGTATTTGGGAAAGTTGGCTTCCAGAAACACATAAGTGCTTTAAGGATTCTGAAAATTATCTTCTAATTCTCTTGAGAAAACAAAGTGTGTGGCTAACCTAAATATTAAGAGACAGAAACTATTTGACAATTGGAAGGCTGCAATTGAAATGCATCCCTGTTAAATTAGTGGATCAAAACAACAACAACAACAACAACAACAACAACAACAACAACAACAACTAGAATTTATGTATCCATAAGGGAATGTGGATGTTAATATAAATAACAATGACAGGGCTGTTGCTCCAAGAGGATTTTAAAAAGCAATTGATTCAGAGGTTAGCTGTACCAGGCCTAGGAATGGCAACATTAATGGCAAAGTCATATTTCCTTTGAAAGGTTCTACAATGATTAAATGATGGGGCTGAGGGAACTGAGAAGGAAGAAACTCTTTCCCTAAATCTGTAATAATATATGCCCTTCATAAATTCACTTATATATTTCATGTAAAAATTATTTTAGTAGGATGAATATTTCCTTAGTTAGATGTTGTGGTTAAAACAATTATTCCTCTTTAGTCCAGTCCTGTCAAAAATTCATACTAATAATTAATAACATGCTGAATGAATATTTTAAAAACTGCATTTTAAAAACCTCAACTCATAATTTAAGAAAAATTTTCAGTAAGCAGTGTCAGGGAATCATTGCAGACACTCACAGAAAAGAAGCAATAAAAATTGGTCTGTTAAAATAAAACCAAGCAGGATCAGAGACAGTGTATAGTGTCATTAGATTCTTAGGTCATTAGATTATCTTGGCTAGCTCTTTACTTAGATGAGCCATGCTGCTTGCTTTGGGGCCTCCAAGCAAACCTTATGTGGCAAGAATTGACGTATGAATACATTTTCAGTACACCACTTCGTGTTATTTCACAGGCCTCTGACATTTGGCCACCCCCCAAATAATCTCTAGTAGGTTTCATCAATGCCTTCATTTTCCTTTTGTAATACTTAATAACTTCTTTGGGCTGGTTTCTACTTAAGCAATTTTCCCACATCCAGGAGCCAGGAGATCCTTGAATAAGGAAAGTTAACCTCTCCTAAAGACTCAAACAATGTGTCTTTGTAGGTCAAAGAAAAAGTGGGAGCAGGGGAGAATAGACATGATTGGAACTCATTCCAAGCCAGCAGTTTTACTCTTCCCTTCCTTTCCTATAAATAAAATTAACGTTGGGGAAAAAGATTTGGAAAAATATTTGAACAAAAATTTTGTCTCGAGCCCTATACCTCCTCTTCCTCCCAGGCAGAGGCCACCCAAGGGCTTGACTGATGTTCTCTATGGGGGAAATCTGAAGGAATACACTCTTGGATAGCTTAAGTGTATCTGCTTTAGTAGGTAATATTTCCGGGCCACACAGAAATGGAACTGGTTTTCTGGGTTTGCCTCCAAGTTGACTGGATTTGAAAGTAATTAGCTGTGAGTCTTAGAGCACATTACGTTAGCTCTTCTGGGTCTTCTTTTCCTCTCTGATTAAAAGAAGAGGGCAGATTACATATTCTCAAAGGTGATTCTAGATCAGGATTTCTCAACATTGACATTATTGACATTTTGGACTGAATAATTCTTTGTTGTGGTGAAGTGTCCTATATATTGTAGGACATTTACATCATTCCTGGTCTTTACATATGCCAGTAGCATCCTTCCTTGTTCTGACACCCCAAAATGTCTCTAGACATTGCCAGATGTCCCCAGGGGATAGGATGCCAGATTAAAAAAAAAAAAAACAGGATACTCTGTGAAATTTGAATATCAGATAAAAAATGAATTCTTTTAAAATATGCCTGAAATATTGAATGGGACATATTTACATTAAAAACTTATTTTGATTATGTTGAAGAGTATGTTCTGACTTGGTAAATATCAGAATGTGCAATGGTAAATATCCATTGGGCTCTGGAGTCATACCTGGATTCAGGCCCATCTTTTCCCAGCTTTGTGTCAGGGTAATCTGTTTAACCTCTCTAAACCTTGGTTTCCATGCCTACATTTTAAAATTGTCGTGGGATTAAATAAGTTATTTTATATGAAGTGCTTATAAAAAACCCTTTTTTGTTTTTTATTTGAAATTCAAATTTGACTGAGCATCCTGTATTTTTATTTGCTAAATCTGGCAACACTATCTGGGGAGGAAAATCACTTTCTCCTTCACCCCATTGAAAAGCACTGCTCTAGGGGCGCCAGGGTGGCTCACTCAATTAAGCATTGGACTTCAGCTCAGGTCATGATCTCACCTTGCGAGTTCAAGCCCCCCATCAGGGTCTGTGCTGTGCTGACAGCTCAGAGCCTGGAGCCTGCTTCGGATTCTGTCTCCCTCTCTCTCTGCCCCTCTCCTGCGTACGCTCTGTCTCTTTCTCTCAAAAATAAATAAACGTTAAAAAAAAGAAAAGAAAAGCACTGTTCTAGGCAAACATTTTAATGAAGATGCGGTTCTATTTTCCCTAGATTTTTTTGGATTAGTTACAGAGATAGGCCAGACTTTCATTAGATGTTTGGAGATGTTCTTATTTGGTTATTTTGGCATTCATTAGAAATATATGTTCTAAGGGAGCCCAGGTGGCTTAGTTGGTTGGACGACTGACTCTTGATTTAGGCTTGGGTCATGATCTAGTTTGATGCACTTTCTAAGTTTTATCTCTTGAATAATTTACATGCTATATTCATACAATTAGCATTATACTGAATATACAGTTTCATATTTAATTCTTACTTTATATGTAATTTCCCATCAAATAAATAAACCATAATTTCGTGGTTTGAGCCCTGCATCGGGCTCTGTGCTGACAGTGTGGAGCCTGCTTGGGATTCCCTCTTTCCCTTTCTCTGCCCCTCCCCCACTCACATTATCTCTTTCTCTCAAAATAAATAAACTTAAAAAATAAAAGACAATTATTATTTTTAAAAAAAGAAACATATGTTCTAAAAAAGAAGAAAATTTTTCAAAATTAGTAGGCTAAGGATGTCAGACAATGACCATTTCTTTCAGCCACTGATGATTTATCTATTGGAAGACTAAGCATATGGTAAGGGTGTTGTTAAAATAGGAGATAGAGAGAGAAAGAGAGAGAGAGAGAAAAACATTTTGTTTGAAAGAATTAGACATAGTTTAGAAGCACCAGTGTAGAAGTAGATGCTATATGGGAAGTTATAACTTGGTTGAACCTGTTTTGAATTCCATATGGGAGGAATATGAAGGATAATCTTTTCAGTGCTGAAGGCATTTAGGGTTTTTAACCCTGTCCTGCTTAAATTGTACCCCATGTTAGCCATAACGGAAAGTGTAAGAATTGCTGCAGGTACCTGACACCTTCTTTCTACTCTAAGCTCGTGAGAAGTTATACAGAGAGAACAGAGTACATGAAGTCTGCATGTGGGGAAATGGATGATAAACGAAGTAGAGATTTAGGTACATGTCTGTGTTGTGCCAAACTTGACACACTCCTTTTTCAACCTGAGTCAGATTCATCCGACCAATTTAGGATTATGGCATTTTGTTTTTCGTTGGGACTTCATATTTTCATGAAAGTAAGGAATTTGAGGATGTAGCATAAAAATGAGGGACTCTTACGGATATTGGAACTGGTGAAATGTAACAGTGAAACTGTGAACCTGGAGTGCTCATTGTTACTGAAGAATAGAAAAATATTTTATCAAGAGATTTTTTTCAATGATTACATAGGTATGGAATCAAACATTGAAGGAGATGCTGACTAGCATAAAATTGTTACTCTCATTTCCAAATTTCCAAATTGTTTGGAAAAAGAATACATGAAGACAGAGAGAATGTAGCAAAAAGATAATAAAATCTATGCTAAATGCCAAAAGAATGTTCACACATTCAGTGTTGTAGTTCAGAGGAGTTTCCACTTTCTTCTATTACAGGGTGGCTCACTCTTAGCATTATTGACATTTTGGGCTGGAGAAGTCTTTGTTGTTGGAGTTTTCTATTCATTGTAGGGTGTTTAATAGCATCTCTGGCCTTTACTCACAGAAGCCACTGCCTGTTGTGATAATCAAAAATTTCTCCAGACATTGCCAAATATCTCCTGGGGAAGGAATTTGCCCTGGTTGGGAACCACTGGTCTAGTATTGTGTGGGGAGACTTCCTAAAAAAGATAACATTTGAGCTGGGCCTGAGAAGATGGGTAAAGTTTTGAAAGAAAGAGGTAGTGATGGTTGAAAGCATTTTAATTTTTTTTTTTCAACGTTTTTTATTTATTTTTGGGACAGAGAGAGACAGAGCATGAACGGGGGAGGGTCAGAGAGAGAGGGAGACACAGAATCGGAAACAGGCTCCAGGCTCCGAGCCATCAGCCCAGAGCCTGACGCGGGGCTCGAACTCACGGACCGCGAGATCGTGACCTGGCTGAAGTCGGACGCTTAACCGACTGCGCCACCCAGGCGCCCCGGTTGAAAGCATTTTAGATGTGGAAATGCCATGCATAAAGATGCCAAGGTGGAAGAAAAATCCAGGGGAAGTTTGGAGTGTAGAGGGCAGATGAGTTTAATTATAGTTATTGTTCCTGTGGGAAATAGAACATATTTGAATAAATAAAACATATTTTCTGATTGCCTATGCTCACAGAGCCCAACAGTGTCTTGACCTTAGTAGATGTTCAATAATTGATTGGTGATTTGATTTGAAAAGTAATCTGTATCAGGATAAGAAAGGCCTTAAGTGAAAGTCTAAGAGATTTAAACTTTTTTTCTGGTGGGCAATGGACAGCTCTTGAAAGTTCTTTGAGCAAGGGAATGACATGATCTTGAGAAAGTCAACATGTTCTGGAGTCCGTTTTCTCACTGGTGAGATAAAGGAGTTGGAATTGAGAGCAGTAATAGCAACCAGCTTAAAAAAATCTTTTTACTTCACATTTACAAAGCACCTTTGTCTACATTTCTAAATTGATCGCCCCTCCCCCACCCAATATTAACTGCGTAAAAATTTTTTTCTTTAGTTATTTTTCTTCCCAAGAAACACTGGTACTTGGACATTGCAGTGGAAATGGGCTTTGAATACATCTCATGCTAAGAAAAAACTCCCGCAATTTTATTTTCCTCACCCCTCAAGATGTGATGTCATTAGCGGGCTTGGGCAGCTGGTTCACCTTGTAGGCAAAGACGAAGTTGAGTGGCACTCTGTCCTTGGCAGGGAGGGGCGTAAACCTGGGCTCCTTTCTGTGTCTGGGATCAGGGTTGAAAGAATTTCCTTTTGCCTCCTCAGATGAATAAGTGGCACTGTACAAGCATTAAAAGAGCTGTCTGTCATATGAACTTGGCATTGTCCCCTCCACAATCTCTTGAAAGTCTGTTTGTGGTGTCACAGGATTAGTCCTTGACCACTCTGTTCTTTCCATTCCCAAAGAGGCAAGACAGCTTTCTTTCTACTGCTCCCACCACCCAGGTGCTCTATTTACTGCAGGATCTGATCTTGTCCCATGGACAAGTTACATAATTGAGGGTGTTATGAGGTAATACATAGCTTGGCTCTCTCTTTTTCCAACCCCCAAAACAAACTTCTCTTGTTTCTTGGGTTTCTCAATGTCTGACTGATGTTAGAACAAAGATGAGAATAAATTAGTTGAACCAACAAAAATGGAACTTGGGTAATTAGGAGAAAACTTAGCTATGGCTAAAAGTGGTTTCTGCTAATTAAAAACATTGACAAGCAAAAGATCGTCAATGTGTTTTAGATCTGGTCATCAAGGAATGAGGCCTATGGTAGAAATGTTTCTCATGCGAAGAAAAAAACATTGGGGCCTCTTGACATTCAATTAGATTTCTTGAGTTGAATCCATAATTTCAATCTGGAGTGTTTCATGCAGTTGTTTTATTAGTATTTGTGGTAGGCAGATTGGCCCCCCAAATATGTCTACACCTCAATCCCTGACTCCTGCAAATATGTTATGTTACATGGCAAAAGAGACTTTGCAGATGTAATCAAGGTTATGGACCTTAAGATGGGGAGATCATCCTGGATCATTTAAGTGGACCTAATCTAATCCCATGCATTTTTAAAAACAGAGAAGTTTCTCAAGCTGGAGGGAAGATAGATTCCAACTATGAGAAGGATTCAATGCACTGTTCCTTGCACTGAGATATAGGGAGCTGTGTGCTCTAGGGAATAAGGGCCTCCCAGCTAAAAGCCAGGAAAGAAACAGAGACTCCAGTCCTCCACCTTCAAGGACCTGAATTCTGTCAACAGTCTGAGTGAGTTTGGAAGCAGATTCTTTCCCAGAGCCTCCAGTAAGGAATATAATCCTGCAGAGACATTTGTTTTATTTTTGTGAGACTCTAGGACAGAACCAAATTACACTGTACTCAGATTTCTGATGCACAGAAACTGTAAGCTAATAAGTGAATATTCTTTTTAAACTATAAAATTATGTTAATTTGTCATGACAGTAATAGAAATAAAATATATTGTTCTTTGTCATTGTTTCTTTCTTGTTATCACTGCCACTGTCATAAATTATTGTGGATTTACGTCACATATGATGTGGCATCAAGCAAGCTCTTGAGGGCAGGAATTTTTTTTCTCTCTTTCTTAAAAATTTCATCTCTATATCCCTAGCACCTCAAACAGTGTCTAGCACATACTATGGGTTCAATAGATATTTCTTAAGTGAATGAATAGAGCCACAAAATAATTTTCAATGTTATCCCTTCCCCAGTAGAGTTTAAAAATCTAGTTGGGGCATCAGAATCTCTGTCTGAGAAAAGAACCCAAAAGACAGGACAATGTAATTTAAGTGCCAAATGAGAAATATGGATGATACATACTCTCGCTTCCTAGTGCGATAGAGATGTGTTGAGATGGCGAGAGATTGCATGGAGGAGATAGGTCTTCAAGTAAAAAGAGGACTTAAGGAAGCAAAGTAGAAGGGAAAGGACAGGAGAGAAAAAGACAGCCCCAACAATACACAGAGTAATACAAGGTGACCAGTTGGTGTGTATACTCGCCTTGGCTTGAGCATGGTGGGAAGGCTGCTATGTCATCTGCACGTGCCTTGCTGGGAATTACTGTGCATGTTTTATAACACATTACACCTGCCGCTGGGGACCAGAGTTTCAGTTATCAACATTCTTTGTCAATCCTTTCATTTTCTTTCCTTTCCCTTGTAATAATAAGACATCTTCATATTGAATGATGTCATATCTTACTTTTTAAAAACAAATTCTAATGCAAAAGTTACATATGTTCATTCTAGACCACTTAGGAAAAAATAAGTATAAAGAAAAAAAATCATGCACAATTTCACCAACCATAAATAACTGCTGAATAGTTTGATGCACTAAGTTTTATCTCTTGAATAATTTACATGCTATATTCATACAATTAGCATTAGACTGAATATACAGTTTCATATTTAATTCTTATTTTATATATAATTTCCCATCAAATAAATAAACCATAATTTATTTAACAATTTCCACACTATTGGTCATCTAAGTTATTTCCAATATTTTGGAATTTGGAATCTAATACTATTATTAAAACTTTGATAAAAATTCTTGTCAATAAATTTCTGGTTGCATTTCTAATTATATCTTAAGGATAAAGTCCAAGAAGTTGGGATTATTAGATATAAATGAATGACTATTTTTTAAGGCTCTTTATACAATTTGTCAAATTACTTTGCAGAAAGAAAAGGAATTTATTTTATATGCTACCTCATATCAATTAACATTTTTGTGAGTTGTAAGAGTGTTCATCTTACCAAACCCTTACCAGCATTCAGTTTCCTAGCTCTATCTGTTAATGATATTTTATTTTTGTTTTGTGGTAAAATTCACTAATTTTATACATGTACTTTTTATACTGATGAAGTTAAATATATTTTCACATTAGAGTGGAAATTCAATTACCTTCTTTGTAAATCACCTACTGATGCCTTTGCCCATTTTTTACTATTAGTGTTTTGTATTAACTTATAAGAGCTCTTTATATATTATCATTAATTATTGATATTTTGATTGTTACGTTAATGATCAATCAGTGTGTTAATGATATACTTGTATACAAATACAATAATGCAAATATGCAAATAATGTTCTCATTCTGTAGTTTGCCTTTGAATTTTGTTTATAATGTTTATATAGCTTCAGCATTTCAAAGTAATACTCCAACTTAAATATCATGGCGAGTCAATAGCTTTTTATTTTTTTTAATTGCCCTAGAATATGTTGTTCTCTCTCACTCCCCACTACTCAACCCTATCCTGCTGCCCCAAAAGGAAATAAAATGTCTACTAGCATTTGGATTTATATTATTCCCAAAGTGGAGGAGATTCATTACATTACTTATATCAACTAATTCTTGAATTCAAGAGGTGTTCTATAAATATTTTATGATTGTTTAATAAGCCCACCAATGAATTCTCTTTTAGAATAGTCATATATATCAACTTAGTAATCAGAATTATGTATATTTAATTTGGAGTAACTGGTTATCATATTGCTCTGAGTGAAATCCCAGACTCCAATGGTTATTTTGAATGAGTTAGAATTTGAGTTAAATATAAGCTGGAGTTGAAGGTATAACCACTTATTCTGGGGAGTGGCTTTGGGAGTAAATGTCTCAGAATTTCTGCCATAGCAGTCAAATAAGCATCGTTATTTTTGGAACTTATTTTCTCTACTGTTCTACTCTTGTTAAGGTTTGATCAGCTTTGTGTTTAACCATGCTATGTAGGTTTCTATTTTTGAAAGGATTTACTTACTATCTCATTTATGTAGCAGTAGCACATAAGAATGAATCATGTTTTATTTTAAAAGAATTGAGAGCAGAAATGCCAAACACATATCCTTGTGAATAGGAACTCTGATCCGTTAGTAGAGGTTGTTTGGGTGATGTGTTGAGAATTCTGGGAATGTATTCAGGCTCAGCAGCCAAAGAATGCCACAATTAATTAGTGATCTGGGAGGAAGGTGTGACAAAATTCATGCTGTGTATTTACCAGCCCAGGTTAAAGTTAATTTAATTAATATGAAAGTTCAAATACAAAGAGATTTTCAAATTTATTTAGTATCTGACATGCTATCTTTGATATAAAATTACAAAGATTTTTTTCCTCATCTGTTTTGGAGGATGTTACTGTATTTGTAGAGAAGCTCTCTTTGGAGATAGTTTAATATTATGATTAATGTATGTTATTTTTTCTATTTGAAAAATGCTGATGAAGAACCCTGAGAAAATTCCCTTTGTTCCATGTTGACACATTGTTTGATTTCCTCAAAGGCTCAACCTTCAAAGAACAGGAAGAGGCCTGATTTGTATTTGTGACAATATATGGGTCTGTGTAAGTTTTAAAATACAGTTTGTTTTTCAGATGAAGACTTAGTACATGTAACCTTGTATGGATGTTTAACAAGGGCACAGTAGAAAGATCTTGAGTGATAAAAATAAAGATCTTTCCAAATCTTCCTTAATCAAAAACCCATACACCTGCAGAGCAAAAATAAAAAATAACTTCAACTCCTTGTAATTCTCATCATTAACTTTCAAGCTTCACTGTCCTTTATTCTCAGACAACTAGCCTCCATCTTTTATTCTGTCCTGTGAATGTTTAAAATGCTCTCAACTCGGTAAAGCAGATCTTATATCTACAAACCTAGTGATGGAAAGCACTGAGCTCCATTTCTCTTCAAATGGTTGGTAGAACCCCACGGCTCCTGCAGTTTCCATTAGGTGACACTGACTTTATCCAAAGTTTCAAGATTTGAAAATCCAGTTCTTCACTTAAGCTAACATGCATGGTGAACTATAGTTTTCATTGAAAATGCTTCCTGCCAATTAAAAACAAAGGAAAAAGAGAAATTGCAAATAATTTTCAGGGAATTAGGTTCGTTTCATTACTAGTATTTCTTGCAGGAAAAAATAATTCTTAAAAAAAATCTTAAAACAGGGGTGCCTGGGTGGCTCAGTCAGTTGGGTGTCCAACTCTTAGTTTCGGCTCAGGTCATGGTCTCATGGTTCCCGGGTTCGAGCCCTGCATTGGGCTCTGTGATGACAGCATGGAGCCTGCTTGAGATTCTCTCTCTCCTTCTCTCTCTGCCCCTCCCCTGCACATGCCCTCTCTCTCTCAAAATAAAAATAAAAGAAATTTAAAAAATCTAAAAACCTTTTTTCATATGTTTATAGCCATTTTCTCTCTTATCTCCCTACCTACATTGAAACCTCATTTTAGATAAAAATATGTATAGGTTCTTAGCACCACACAAGTTTATAGACCAGCTATGTTCATTCCAACTTTGTGTCTCAATCATTTCTTTTTTTGACTAAATATCTCCTCAGAAAAATATGCTACTTTTTTGGAGACAAGTTGTCTCCTCCTTGAGGTTGGTGACTTCATTTGATATGACACCAATGTTAACCAAGGAAATGAGCATAAAATATTAAAAAAACAAAAGGGAAGGTGTTTTAAATCATTGGGCAGACATTTGGCACCAGCTTTTTAGAAGCAACTGGCTCAATTAGCCAGTTCAGGAAATGTGCCACATTGTGTGTAGAGAATCTGACTCTCCAAATTATAGAACTGGTAGAACGTTGTACACCCGGTTTACTTTGCTGGGGAACGTCATCCTTGGCTCATATTCAGTGAAAGATTCATCATCTTCCCAGGTGACACTGGGGCAAACTGAGGTTTAGTCTCCTTTTATTGCCAGGGAGAGATTGATGGCTGTGGGTAGAAAACTATGCAAAAGCTGGCAGTTCTAGCTGGCTGAAGCTTTTAGGTTTGTCCAAGTGAAAGTCAAGGGTGTGAACCCAGGTAAACTAAATGTTTACCACTGAAGAAGCCACCATGGGTTTGAAACCACTGGGGTGCATAGACCCATTCACAGAGAGCACACCATTCTATATAGCCACAATTTTCTCTGTGAATGACTGTGAAATGTAGGGTTAGCTCATTTAAGTTTTGGGCTAAACATGCAAGAGGCAGATTTTACCAAGATAGGTAGTGGTTACATCCACAGCATTTAATTAATAAGACACATAGTTATGTCACTGTAAAGAATTCAGGCTTGGGCTCATTAAGTGTAGGAATTTGTTATATTTTATAATGATTGTAGCTGCAAACACTGCTTTTCCATAGTGGTTAGCAGAGCACATGTCTTTAGCTGTGAAGAGCGGGATTTAAGTGGTAAGTGGAACAAGGTGGGGAGTCATTCTCATAAGAATCAAATTATATCAGTGCCTCCAGAAAATAAAAATTTTGTGATTTTTGAAAACTGGGTGATTATAAGTAAATCTCTGAATTTAAGTTTTATCTTTGTAATCTAATCAGGCTGATGCTACGCTTTGAAATTAGTTCTCAAAGTACTGTGTGGCATGATCATCCTCTAAATTTCATGAGGAATATACTATGGTACATAAAAGGTTTTTGTATTTGTAAGATTCAGCAAAATAATGACCTTACCGTGTTGATGGGATCAGATAGTTTGCTGTTGCTAATAGGTATTAAGCACAACAGATGGACTGTCCCAAAGGAATAAATAAAGAAAGCAAAATGTATTGAGAAGAAAGCTGTGCAAAAATACACTGTTAATTACTTGTACTGGCAACAAGAACAGTCTTATGACTTTGCAGAATGGAATCTACAAATATGTAGGGTATGGGAAGTAAACAGGTTCATTTTTTCAATATTTAGCATATATTCAGTTGCCTACAATATGCCAGGCACTGTATTAGCTGCTAGGAGTAAAAATATTTAACAACTTGGTTCCTGCTTTCAAGAAGCTCACACATAGGGAAATAAACATGGTAGTTGCCATAGTTATATGATCAACATTCAAGGAGAGTAAAGAAAGCAGCTAAAGTTTTCCTAAGGGAACCAGGGAAGAGGAAGTAATTCTTGAGTTGACACTTGAAAGAACCACAGGACTAGTGGTAGGGAGGAGAAGGGGAGAGATCTGGAGGCCTCCAGAAAGGGTGATATGTTCAGGGAGCAGAGACGAGTTGAGCTTGATTCTTTGCGGGGAGTGGCTTGACAGCGTCTAGGTCTTGTAGCACCGTGGAATCTACTTTTGGGTAATAGCAAATAAGAATCCAGAACAGAGGATTGACACAAAGACCCTTTTGTGTTAAATGTATTTTTCTGAGAGCTCTGCAGAGTATGGGGGGGAGGGGCTGACAGTGCAGGAGAACAGTTGTGGCAGAGCTGGAGGAGGGGGCATGAAGGTTGGGGTGGAAGTCAGACTACACTGGTGATAGCAGTTTCCCTCTGGCAGTCTTGGTCCTGTCTCAGCTGCCACCTTATGCTGAACTGGAAGTTGATGAAAGGTCCTGTATGCTAGCCTGGTTTTCTTTAATGGGTTATAGGTTCTGAGGTACTATAAATAACACTTAAACAAATACAAGTAAAAATCTGAAGGGTGTACGAATTATTTTATTTTTCTTATATTTTGTTATCTGAAGTATTGTGGGACTAGAACTTACAAACGTTTTTTTCTCTACACAATGACAGTATGTGCAAATCATATTTAATTTAAAAATGAATCTTTTAAAGTATGGGCAAATCTGTGTCAATCACATACCGGAACAGGCCCATTTAAGCTCCATTATTAATAAAAGAGTCTAGGGGCGCCTGGGTGGCTCAGTCGGTTGGGCGGCTGACTCCGGCTCAGGTCATGATCTCACGGTCCGTGAGTTCGAGCCCCGCGTCGGGCTCTGTGCTGACAGCTCAGAGCCTGGAGCCTGCTTCGGATTCTGTGTCTCCCTCTCTCTCTGACCCTCCCCCGTTCATGCTCTGTCTCTCTCTGTCTCAAAAATAAATAAACATAAAAAAAAAAAATAAAAGAGTCTAATACATGAAGTGTGTGGCTGGGGATATGAGCTAGTGAGTAACAGGAGATTCACTATGTATGAATGACTATAGAGCAACTTGAAATGGTGAGGACATTATGACAAAAACTCCTCTGGGGCCTGACAGAACTCATTTGTGGCCTTTATATGAATGAGAAGTAAGCTCAGCATGAACTCTTTATTAAACTGGTTATGTGTATTTAACAATAACAACCAGTGGTAGACTATGACCTGGCAAGTGCAATAAGTAGGATCGAAACTTATTTCAAATCAAATATTGATGGCTAGCTCAACCAGAAATGGAGACTATGAGAACCAAAGACACTCAAAGAACACTGTTTTCTTTTAATTGCGTGTGTCTCATTTGGGAACCCCAACCTGTTTAGTATTTAATTTTTAAAAATTTTTAAATGTTTATTCACTTTTGAGAGAGAGACAGAGCGTGAGTGGGGGACAGGCAGAGAGAGAGAGAGAGAGACACACACAGAATCCGAAGCAGGCTCCAGGCTCTGAGCTGTCAGCACAGAGCTCCACGTGAGGCTTGAACTCACGAACCATGAGATCATGACCTGAGCCAAAGTCGGATGCTTAACAGACTGAGCCACCCAGGCACCCCCAACCTATTTAGTATTTACTGAACAAAATGCATCTGAAAATTAGAGGCAAGTAGTTGATTTTTTGCTGGAACTAATGGTGCATTCAGAAGAGAAGAGTCAGCATGTTAATTTTGATTTAGATAGAACTGACCAGTATAGAATTGTATTTAGGGGCGCCTGGGTGACTCAGTCGGATAACCCTCCAACTCTTGATTTTGGCTCTGGTCATGATCTCATGGTTTGTGAGTTCGAGCCCTATATCTGGCTCTTCCTTGACAATGTGGAGCCTGCTTGGGATTCTCTCTCTTTCCCTCTCTCTGCCCCACCCATCCTCTCAAAGTAAGTCAATAAACAAACAAACAACAACAAAAAAGAATTGTATTTGAGTCACTATGTTCACTATTATATCTATTGTTACCTCTACTGTCTGTTAAGCTCTTACTACACACATGGCATGTGCTGAGAAATCGCCACTCAGTATTTCATTTTGTCTCTCCAAAGCTCAAGTGGTAGTCAGATGTTATTAGTATCCCCATACTCAAGTAAATCTGAGGCTTTGAGACGTTAAATGGACTTTTTGCTATATGGCTCACTCTAAATGTGAGAATGTTAGAGCTGAAAGAAACTAGAAGTAACCTAATTCACCAAAAACTTAGATGCTAAGCAAATAGGCAGCTAATGCAACACCAAGAATCCATGCCTAGCCAAAGGGGATAGCTGCCATTTAGCTTCAGCCTTTGTTTTCACATGGGAATGTAGTCTCTGTGTTGCCAATGTTATAATTTTTAAAGAGAAATCAGAACTCTGGATTTCAACGTGAAATTTCCCAGTTTTTAAAACATGCTAGGCATACAAGGTATGTCCAAAGACTGGATGTGGCCAAAGAGCTATTAGTTAGCAACTTCTCACCAAGTACAATCCCATTATTTTACAAATGAGACAGAGAGGTGAAGTGAGCTGCCCAAAGTCATGCGGCAATTCAGTGGTGTAGCTGGGAATCAACATGCAATACATATTCCTTCCATTTTTTCTCCTTAAAATCATATTAGATTACGTGTTATTAAAACAGTTCTTTAAGCTTTTCAGAAAAATTGAAGTATGTAGCTGAGGAAATGAACTGGTGAGTGACAGGGGATAGACTGACCATAAGTTTTTGAAAGGTATTTAAAAATTGTTTACTTCCTTGATATATTCTATTGAAAATTGATTGATATTTGTAGTGCTAATGCTTGTGGCATAAATATTTATAAATATTTACTCTTCTTTCTGCTTTGCTTTTGCTTAATATTTTATTTTTTATTTTTTTCCTTTTTTGATTTTAAATTTTAGTTAGCTAACATACAGTACAATATTGATTCCAGGAGTACAATTCAGTGATTCATCACATACATACAATATCTAGCACTCATCACAAGTGCCCTCTTTAATACCCACCCCCCATGTAGCCCATCCCCCCCACCCTCTTCCCTCCATCAACCCTGTTTGTTCTCTATCATTAAGAATCTCTTATGGTTTGTTTCCCTCTCTTCTCTTGCTCAACCCCTCCATATGTTCATCTGTTTTGTTTCTTAAATTCCACATATGAGTGAAATGATGTGGTATTTGTCTTTCTCTGATTGATTTATTTCACTTGGCATAATACATTCTAGCTCCATCCATGGCATTGCGAATGGCAAGATTTCATTCTTTTTGATGGCTGAGTAGTATTCCATTATATATATATATATATATATATATATATATATATATAATAAGTGATTATATATATATATATATATATATACACCACTTATTATATATATACCATATATATGATATATACACCACTTCTATATCGTGTGTGTGTGTGTGTGTGTGTGTGTGTGTGTGTGTGTGTATACATACACCCCTTGTACCCCTTTGTTTCTGTATTTTGTATCCTTTGGGTAAATACCTAATACTGCAATTGCTGGATTGTAGGGTAGTTTTATTTTCAGTTTCTTAAGGAACCTCCACACTGTTCTCCAGAGTGATTGTACCAGTTTGCATTCCCACCAGCAGTGCAAGAGGGTTCCCCTTTCTCCACATCCTCACCAACACCTGTTGTTTCTCTTGTTGCTAATTTTAAGCCATTCTGACAGGTGTGAGGTGGTATCTCATTGTGATTTTGATTTGTATTTCCCTGATGATGAATGATGAGCATCTTTTCATGTGTCTGTTAGCCATCTGTATGTCTTCTTTGGAAAAGTGGCTATTCATGTCTTCTGTCCATTTCTTAACTGGGTTGTTTGGTTTTTGGGTGTGGAATTTGATAGGTTTTTATAGATTTTGGATACTAACCCTTTATCAGATAGGTTGTTTGCAAATATCTTCTCCCATTCTGTTGGGTACCTTTTAGTTCTGTTGATTGTTTCCTTTGCTGTGCAGAAGCTTTTTATCTTGATGACGTCCCTATAGTTCATGTTGGCTTTTGTTTTCCTTGACTTCAGTGACATGTCTGGTAAGAAGTTGCTGTGGCTGAGGTCAAAGAGGTTCTTCTCTAGGATTTTGATGGTTTTCTGTCTCACATTTAGGTCTTTAATCCATTGTGAAGTTATTTTTGTGTATGGTGTAAAAAAGTGGTCCAGTTTCATTCTTCTGCATGTTGCTATTCAGTTTTCCCAACACCATTTGTTGAAGAGACTGTTTTGCCTTATATTTCATAAGGAGCTTTAAATAGTGTGATTTGGAGAATAAAATTTCTAAGGAAAAAAAATCTATGGGTTGATTTTTAATTTTTGCTTAATAGATGTTTCAAGAGTATAATAAATTCTAACTACAAATTTTCTAATATTTTTATTTTTCATTTGATGTAAAAATTAGAGAAATCAGTTAGGAAATATTTTATTCAAATAATGAAGAAACTTTTTGCTTTCACTTTAAGATTTTTCATTGTGGACCCTAGCAACTATAGAGTCATTCTATAGCTTAACTTGAAACGTTTTCTCCCTTCTTTCTTTCCTTTCAAATGTTTAAAAAAATGACTCTTGTGGGAATTCCTTAGTCTTCCATTCATTGGCTGGGTTGTCAAGGAATCTTGGATGGGCTACTCCACTGATATCTCTGGCTGAGGATCCTGCGTGTGTGCAGACATGGATTTATATGAATGAGTGTTTGGGGAAGGAACATAAAGGAAATGAAGTTGGAGAAAGGAGGAAGTTTCACTCTTCAATCACACCATTTCTTTTTTTTTTTTTTTTTTTTTAATGTTTATTCACTTTTGAGACATGGAAGGAGTCAGAGTATGAGCAGGGGAGGGGCAGAGAGAAAGGGAGACACAGAATCCAAAGCAGGCTCCAGGCTCTGAGCTGTCAGCACACAGCCTGACGTGGGGCTTGAACCTATGGACTGTGAGATCATAACCTGAGCTGAAGTCAGATGCTTAACTGAGCCACCCAGGCACGCCTCTTTTTTTTTTTTTTAAGTTTATTTTGAGAGAGAGATAGAGAGAGTGGGTGGGGCATAGGCAGAGACAGAGGGAGAGAGAGAGAATCCCACGCAGGGTCCACACCTGTGGATCTTCACCAGGCTAGATCCCGTGAACTGTGAAATCATGATCTGAGCTGAAATCATGAGTTGACACTTAGCCACCGAGGCCCCCAGTTTCACACATTTCCTAAAAGAAGTTAATGGAATTAAAGGCTAGAGTGACAAATTGATTGAGGGTTTTCCCAGTGAGTCCTCACCTATGTGGTCTCATGGAGTCATGTGATTCCTGATCTCAAGAAGCTGATCTTGCCTGCCATTACACTTCATAGATGAGTATCAGCATTTCTCTGTTGCTAATTTGCACAGCTTTCGATAGGATAAATGTTAAATATCTTCAATAAGTCTAACCATAGTGAAAATTCTCTTCATCTGCAAATTCTCCTTTACCTCCTGCAACATCATGGCCTGGCAGTAAACCTATTTGTCTTGCCATGAAGGTCAGGGAACACAGGTTGAATCCTGAATTTCTAGGTTCTTAGGATTTTACTGACGTGGAATTAAGCATTTTAAGCGATCAACTCATATGTCATAGTGCTTATATGTCATTTTCATATTTGCCACAGTGTGTTCTTTTTACTTTAATTTTGAAATAATTTTAGACTTACAGAAAAAGTTGCCAATAGAGCCCACAATATATTTTCAAAATGAATTTCCTTTTAAAAAACTCAGTAGTTATTTCCTTGTATTATTTATAACACCTACTCAATACAATTATTATATATATATACATATATATGTATATATATATATATATATATATATATATATATATATATTATCTTTGTTGGGAAAAGAAAATCATCATAGCAATAATATATAGCTATGCAAATGCATATATTTTCCTATTGACACAAGTGAGGGAGGATATCTATAACGCTTTGCAATCAATAGGTTCTCAAGAAATATTTGTTGAATGGTATATATAATAGGAAGGATTTGCTGACACAAATTAATTGAGAATTACTCAGTCATGGCCAAATTTGTATTTCAGTATTAGGAAAACATTACCATGCACGAGTTCAAATGTGTGGTCCCTTTAAACCAGGGTTTTGTTTTGGACGAGGGTCCTGTCTTAATATGTTTGGGCTGTTACAACACAGACTAGGTAGCTTATAAGCAATAGTAATATATTTCTCACAGTTCAAGAGACTGGAAGTTCAAGATCAGGATGGCAGCATGGTTGGGATCTGGTGAAGGCTCTCTTCTGGATTGTAGACTGCCAACTTCTTTCTGTGTCTTCACATGGTGGAAGAGACTAGGGGAGTGCTATGTGGTCTCTTATAAGAGCACTTATCCCATTAAATTTTTTTTTAAATTTTAAACGTGTATTTATTTTTGAGAGAGAGAGAGAGAGAGAGAGAGTGCAAGTGTGCTCTGTCAGCACAGAGCCCAATGCAGGACTCGAATTTGCAGACCAATAGATCATGACCTGAGCGGAAGTCGGACATTTAACTGACTAAGCCACCCAGGCGGCCCTAAAAAATTTTTTTTCAATGTTTATTTATTTATTTTGAGAGAGAGAGAGAGAGAGAGAGTGCAAGCAGAGGAGGGGTAGAGAAAGGGGGAGAGAGAGAATCCCAAGCAGGTTCCTTGCTGTCAGAGTGAAGCCTGGAGTGGGGCTCGATCCCACAAAATGTGAGATCATGACCTGAGCCAAAACCAATAGTTGGATGCTTAACCAACTGAAACCACCCAGGCGCCCCAAGAGCACTTATCCCATTTATGAGGGCTCCATCTTCATGACCTAAACACTTTCCAAAATCCCCTCTCCCAATACCATAACATGGGGCATTAGGATTTCAACATAATTTTGAATTTTGGCAGAATACAAACATTCAGCTCATAGCAAGTCCCCAGTGACCTTTTTGGAAGAGTATGGCAATTTCTCTCTAGGAAATTATATTTGAAATTAGTTATGCATAACTATTTCCCAACTTATTTTTAATATTCTATTATACATTGATCATCCATTTATTTATCTAAATCCCTTTGAAATCCAAGATGCTTGACTAATTCCAAGGGGTGAATATTGTTCTACAGTGTTAGGAACAGCTTACTTTTTATTAGCCCTCCTGCATACTTTCAGGACTTTTATATTTGCACACTGTAGCTATTGTTTTATGATTTAAGAGACAGAGAACATGGCTTTGCATCCTCCAGTTATGAACATACTTGCTTACTGTCCTTTTAATCATGTCTCAGAGCTTTTAGTAGCTTAGATTTTCTCCTCTCAACAATCCTGGGAAATTGCTATGATGTCGGACTTCTGTGTTAATGTGCTGAAGATAAAAATTCAGATATTTGGAGACATTTCATTTGAGGTTATTTGAGGAGAATATAATATTGGCTGATCACATTGTTCAGCAGCTTGTTTGTAACCCCCATCTCTGGCAAAGGTTTCCTATTGGAGTCTTTCCAAATTTATCTAGTTTCTGAATCTTTTAGTCACTTTTTGGCTTGCCTGGTTTCTCTGTAACATTTCGGAATCCTATGAATGCTCCATCTTCTTAATAAAAAACCCACGAGTAGAAGCAACATTCAGAGGTCCTTATGATTTCTGAGGACTTTTAAGAGATCTGTCTACATTTTTTTCCACATTCTTCAACTTATTTGAGCCAGAATGGGGCCACCTTTTCCAGGAGATCAAGTAGAGTATGCTGGTGCTATTGCATTTTCTCATACACTGCCTTTTCCCCACTTAGTTTAATCTAATTACACAAAGATGTATTGCTCATACATTTTGTGTAATTTCTGTGCTAATTGCTAAAGGGGTTACAAAAGTGAGTTAAATGATTTTCCCCCCAAAACAGTTTATGATCTTGTGGGATGAAGGAAATGGTAAAGACACCAAAGCTGTGCAGACCATTTCTGCTTCTGTTTTTATTTTTTACTTGGGTTAAATTTATATAAAGACTTCTAATCAAACCTCTGTGGAATAAAAGAGAATAAGAAGAGAAAAGCAAAGTCCTTGGGCTGAATATGCTTATCATGTACTATGAATAGTCTTGCTCCAAAGGATGAAGTCCAGATGTTGGACTTACCCCATAGTTCAGTGAATGACAAAGTCATAATACTATATCTTTTATAGCTTCACTATTTATACATAACCTGTGATGAAGCATTAACCCCCTTTGACTAATCTTTTCTGCCTATAAAGATCCACTGGCAGGCATACATTTAAGCCCAGTTGGAAGAAGCATATTCCTGAGTTCATGGCAGTAAAACTGGTTGTCGTTAGACAGTCACTGTGCCAAAGTAATAGAATGTAACAGAGATAATACAGGAATTGTTACAATGCAACATGACTAACATAGCCATCATATGCAGGACCTAGTCTCTAAAATCTTTCTTTTCAACAAATTAATTCATGAAACCTTATAGCTCACCTCTATGAAAAGGAACAGTTAGTGATCATCTGTCTTAGATGGAGAAACTGAGGCACAAAGCAAGCAGTCAATTTCTTTGAAATGTCCAGTGAGCAGTTAATTTCTTTGGAATGTCCAGTTAGCCTCTTAGCCAACATTACTGATGACTAATTCTTGGTTCTTGACAACAATTCTTCCCAAGCTAAAATATGTTCTCAGCAAATCGTGAAACTCATGACCAATGAGCACTGTTCTGCTTGTTCCATTAGAGATGCATTAGAAATCTTCAAGGTCACTGTTTGTTTGTATATATCTGTGACATCATTTTTTGGACTGTGCTTGAGGCGGTTACCTCATAGGGAGTAAGGAGAGATCCCTGACTGTATCAACACATCAGTAACTGTTACCGAAATACCACAGACCCAGGCTCTCCCATGAGGCATCGCTGGCCAAGAGGATTACTGAAATGAGCGTGAGGAAGATGAGAAAGCCAATATGCTTATGAACTAAGCTTTATTTCTAATAAAAGAAAAGAAAACAAGAACAAAACACTGACTTCAGTTCAAAATCCAGCTTGTTTTCTTTCAGAGGCTATTTAAGTTTGCCCATACAAACTCATATTTTTCTCTCTAGCTTATGGTCACGTACCTTAAGAAGACAAATTGTTTCCTTCTGATTCTTTTCTTCCTTCTCCCTGCTTTTCCATCTGCTTTGAAAAACCATGATACTGTGGCCTGGGACTTGGCTGGTCAGAATGTGCTTACTCTTGTCAGGCAGACAAAGGGTTAAATGAGAGGAAGGAGCCCGGGATGCTGAGGTTTATCTGACATATCCATTTTGCCTACTTCTGCCTTCATAGTATCTTAGGAATGTGGGGAAACCTCTCCAATCTGATTCTGCCTGCATGGAAAAGTAAGAACAGGATCTTGAGGCTACAGCAGTTATTTGGCCCTTTCTCAGTGGTGTGCAGAAGCCAGCTGGCCCTGGCTGGCAGGGGCCGACTGTGCTCATCTCCTCTCAGCTCTGCATTCAGTGATGTCATGGTAGCTTGAAATTGGCCATGATGGGGGTATTTATGCCGTAGAAATCTGCAAATGCTGCCTACCAATCAGGGATTTTTATCCCCTGTAGAGCTCGTTCACCAGCATATCATTGCCCTTTAACCTATACCTGAAGGATTTCTGCCAGTGTCCAGTAAAACTTCACCAAACATCTGACACAGTGTGAGCTCAAGATGACAACTCAACACGAATTAGGAAGAGATAAATTCTCTAGCAGTGTCAACATCAAAAGATAGCTTGGGGACAGAGCTTTATCTGTCCTATAATTTGTATGAGCAACTGCTTAAGGGTCCACCAAATAAGTAGCAATATATGACACAAGTGTGCCTTCTTTCTTTTTTTAAAGGCTTATTTATTTACTTTGAGAGAGAGAGAGAGCGAGCGAGCATCTGTGCAAGTGGGGGAGGGGCAGAGAGAGAGAATCCTAAGCAGTCTCCATGCTGTCAGCACAGAGCCAGAGGTGGGGCTCAATCTCCCAAAGTGTGAGATCATGACCTGAGCCAAAATCAAGAGTCAGATGCTTAACCGAATGAGCCACCTGGGTGCCCCTAAAAGTGTGCTTTCTAAGCAGATGAAGCTTCAAGATAATCTATAATCCTTTGTTCTCACTTTCAACCAGATTAAGCCACTAGATCTGTCTCCAGCAAAATCTTAGCAAGCCTTGCTGCCAACTTTTGGTACATTCATAGTTACAGGTGAAGGCTTTTTGCAGCAGTGACTTCTGTGAGTCTGTGGTTTCTGTGATCCCAAGGACTTTTAAAAGGCACCAGAGGGGAACACCTGGGTGGTGCAGTCAGTTAAGCGTCTGACTCTTGGCTTTGGCTCAGGTCATCATCTCATGGTCTTGTGAGTTCAAGCTCTGCACTGGCAGCATGGAGGCTGCTTGGGATTCTCCCTCTCCCTCTCTCTCTCTGCCCCTCCCCCACTCACGCTGTCTCTGTCTCTCTCAAAATAAATAAATAAACTTAAAACAAAAAAAAAGCATCAGAGATTTTGGCCCCATCATTGCCTTTAGTGTGTGGGGAGTTTGACTAGTATCTGAGTATTGGGGTAAACCCTGGAGGCTTCTGGACTTCCTGAGATCTCTTCTTTGTTGCCTTGATAACATGTCAGCAGCTTCAATTATGGCAGGAGAGGCCACTGGCAGCAAGAACAAGAGAGAAGGAAATATCTGAGTCTCTTGGTAGCTATCAGGACAGCATCAAGGAACACAGTTATTCACCCTTTTGTCTCTGGGACTTCTATTTCTAGAAGAGTGAGGGTCTTTGAGGAGAATCTACAGGTCCCCCAGTCACAGGTATGAGCAGATTTTGAGAGACCATAATTTTACTTCCAGATAACTGTATTCCAGGGGGCATGATTTCAAGTTCTCAATCTGTGAAATGGCAGAGGCATAAAAATGTGGAGTCTGAATTCAGGCAGACATGATTTAGTTGTTGGTTAAGCCCCTAACAATCACTTATCCATTCATTCATATTTCAAGATAAAAAAAAAAAAGCAAAGAAATCCCCAATGACTTTACATCCTTCTCTGAAGAAAACTGAACAAAGTTATAGAGGCCTCTGGACATATGATACAATTTTGTGCTTTGAAAAATAAACTGCTAGAATACAGAGTACTTTAAAATTTTTTTGAAAGATCACATTAAATATTCACTCTCTTTGAGTCATTGTGGATGAAACCTATGCCATCTTGTATAGGGAAGGTGCTTAGTAACATTTTTGTGGAACTGGCTTTGAGATAGGAATATTGATTCATTTTTTTTTATAATACATTAAAAAAAATTGACCTGGAAATTAACTCATTCAGCCAGTCAGTTAGCACATGCAAAAGATCTTATTAATTCCTCCAGCTCCCACGGTGACTTATCTATTCAACCAGAACAATTTTACTATGAGTCCCATAATGACACAAATCACCTACAATTATTTTCTTTACCCAGTGCTTTGCACTTTGAAATCACCTAATAAACATATATTGAATGAAGATAATACAGTGGATCCTGAAAATAACTTCACTAATGACAGTCATATGAATTTTGTCTTTAAATTTAGTTTTGAATAATAAACTTTAAAGTAACAAAGAAAGGTTTATTATAAAATTTCCTTTTCAATGACACATGCATGTGAGGGTATTGTATTTATAAATATACGTGACAAGGTGATCTGACGAAAACAGTGGGACTCTTATTTATTATTTTCTTCTTCTTTTTTTAAAATTTCATTTACTTATTTTGAGAGAGAGAGAGAGAGAAAAAGCACGAGTGGGGGAGGGGCAGAGAGCGAGAAGGAGAGAGAGAATATCAAGCAGGCCCTGAGCTGCAGGCGCAGAGCCCGATGCAAGTCTTGAACTCATAAACTGCAAGATCATGACCTGGACCCACACGAAGAATCGGATGATTAACCGCCAGAGCTACCCAGGCGCCCCCAGTGAGACTCTTTTAGTAAAATCTAAGCAGCCTACCAAATGTAGGGTGTGATTGGTTTATAATCTAAGTGAAATCTATAGAGAAAGAGAAACCCTCTGTCTGTGTTGCTGTCTAGGACTTTGGCTCAAGCAAAACCCAGCTATTTATAATCCTTGGAAGAGAAAGTATTTTCACAGAATTTCTATATGTCAATATCTTTTACATAGTTGTGAGAGGTTTTTAGAGAGTAGTGCTCTTATCTTCTGAGGTTTTCTTTTTTTTTTCCTCCGTTTTATATTTCTTCTTATGCTCCCACTGGTCACTGGGTACATTTTGCTAGACCAGAGGTATGGAGAGGACAAAGGGGTGATCAGGCTCGTTAGCTCCTTTGGCCCACGTGTCCAATAACGCAGGCTGCTTCTCTGCCTAGAGCAGCTGGCTGTGGCTGGGCTGGAGGAAAATTCTCTGTTCACAAGTTATGCCACCTCCCTGCTCTGGTTCGTCAGCTGCCTGGCAAAACTTTGTCTTTGGCCACAAGTGTCATTAGATGAGAGAATACAGATGACAGAAAGCAAACACATCACCACTCCTAGAAAAGCAATTCTCAGTTTGTGTTCTGTGGATGGTGAGTCATGCTGGTATACTAAGAACAGAGAAGCACAGAAAACAAGGGGAAGAAGAGTAAAGGATGCCCTCCCTGGTTACAAATTTGGAAAATGCTCACTTTGGGCATTTTCGTTGGCTTGAATGACAGCTGATGGAAATGAAACATCAACAAAATAGGGAGGTAGTATTGAATTACTGAGAAAGTATTTTTTCTCATGGCTGCATGAGAAACAGACTTTACTATTTATGTACATCTTAATTTTCAGACATTAAAATTATAGGAACATAGCCAAAATTAAAAATAACCTGTGTTTTGTACTTTCTTGATGTGTAACTATAGAATGTTCCTTGACCTTCCTCTGCCCTTGCTCCCACTATTTAGTTACCATAGCGACCACCAAGGTTCACTTTTTTTTCTGATGTGGAAGAACAACACTACCATATGAGGGACAAACTGAAGGCTGAACATGCAAACACAGAGTACAGTCTTATTATAACAAGCAACTTGCCCGAGTTAATCCGTTGTGTTTTGTTACACACATAATTAGTATTTTGCTGCACTTGTCCTCCATTTTGAACTTATTCTAAGTCCACATCAGGCCACTGAACAGCTATGCACTTTTGTTTATACTCTTTCTTTAGCCTGGAAAGAGCTCACTCATTCCCCCAGACCCCAGGGGAGTACTGCAATCTGAGAAATGCTGCGTCCTCAAAGCTTGCCCCTCAGTCCTAATCTACAGCCATTTGTCTTTGCACGCTTCCAATTTTTTTAATGACCTTTTTCAGGATCAGGTCTAGTTATTTTTTAGATCCAAGACTGCTACTAAAGCATTTCTCAAGATGTCTTTTATTTTAAAAATCCATCTAAATGTCTATTTTGTAGAGCATTTTTTCACATGAGAAGTCATTAAGATATGAGCTTCCATTATATTTATTTATAATGTTTATCAGCATTTAGTTTTTTTCTATTTTTGGATATAATTATAATACGCCTAATGCATTAAGAGATTAGCATAACACACTTCATAAATAAACAGACGAATGTTTGGGATAAGTGATTACAGTCTTAGATAATAGATTGAACTGTCAAAAAAATGTAGGGACCAATATCTTGGACTATGACATTCTTGAGGGAAGGAACAGGTTTTTTTGTGTGTGTATCCTTACATCTGGCAAAGTTCCTGGGTGCTTGTTACTTGGTATAGTGGTTCACAAAAAGTTTGTGGCATGAAATATAACCCACAGTTCCCAAGTTGAGAAATCCAAGGATTTAACAGGAAGAGATCAGTGTGATATTTCCTTGTCTCAGTTCCTACCTAAATTAGTATAGAACCTTCACTTCACCTCAGGATAATTTCAGAGGTGATCCCCAGAGGGTGTCTATTGGCCCTCCAAATGTTGTCCTGTCCCTGGGCTGGCTTGAAGACCTATTGGTGCCAGTGCTACTTTTGCTGGTTCCAATAGTGACCATGCACAAGTTCTCCAAATCCTCTCCATGCTTCCTGCATGGCCACTTCTCAAAGCAAGGCCTCAGTTCCTTACAGAGCCTCTCTTTTCCATTTATACTTTCATTGTAGGCCCCTGTCAGCCTTATCTTTTGCCTGCATGTCTGTAGAGGCATCCCTAGGAGCACATTCCCTGCTATGCATAATATTCCCTCTCCCATTGCAAAGGGACAATTGTCTTTGGATCAAGCTTGTGATAGACCACACCTTCTTCCTTTTAGATAATTTCTTTGCAGGAGGGTTCTTTAACCATCCTGCACACAGAGTCTGCTTCTTGTCTCTACTACCTCCCTCATTCATTTCTGCCTGCCATCTAGGCTAGTCCAGACTGGACCCAAACTCAAATGGTTTCAAAAGACAGGCAGATAATAAACAAGTGAAACTGGCCAAGTGTTTATATATTAAACCCATAGGAGTAGTCATTACTAAATACTCTCTTTTTTTTCCTCTTGATGTTGCTTTTGTTTTTATCCTTAGATACAGAGAAGAGTTTCTCTACTAGAAGAAAGCCATAGTGCAATTGTAGTGGTAAATATATGGCAATTAACTCTTTTGTCTCAATGTTCAAGAGGTAACAGAGAGTAGTAAGGACTGGTAGTGAGCTAGCAAGTTAAGTCCTCTAGCCACATGGGTCAGCCATGATTCAACTCCAATGAAATGTAACTATGTGGAAAGATGGGGTCCCTTGTGCCAGATATTCTGATTTTTTCAATAAAACCTGCATATCTAGATTATTTTGTGAAATCTTCTGCAAAAAAAGTCTGATTCTTTTTTATGGCTGAGTGATATTACATTGAATTTATATACTACATATTCTTTATCCATTCATCAGTCAATGGACATTTGAGCTGTTTCCATAATTTGGCTATTGTTGATAAATCTGCTGTAAACATTGGGGTGCATGTCGATGACATGTATGGAGCTAGAGAGTATAATGCTAAGCACAGTAAGTCAGTCAGAGAAAGACAAATACCAAATGATTTCACTCATATGTGGAATTTAAGAAACAAAACAAATGAGCAGAAGGAAAAAAGAGAGAGAGAGGCAAATAGATTCTTAACTATAGAGAACAAACTGATGGTTACCAGAGGGAGGTGGGTAGGGGTATGGGTTAAATAAGTGATGAATTATTAAGTGCACTTGCGATGAGCACTGGGTGTTGTATGTAAGTGTTGAATCATTAAATTGTACACCTGAAACTAATATTACACTGTATGTTCACTAACTGGAATTTAAATAAAAGCTTTTAAAAAAATGAAGATTTGCAATAAATAAATATATATAGTAAAAAAAAATCTAATTAATTGCTCTCCCCACCCCGTATCTGCAAAGAGATTTTGGCCTATAGAATATCATTAAAAAATTTATTTATTTATTTATTTATTTATTTATTTACTTAGAGAGAGAGAGTCCACGTGTGCATGCTCCTGCACAAGTGGGGGAGGGGCAGAGAGTGAGGGAGACAGAGAATCCCAAGCAGGCTCCACTCTGTCAGCACAGAACGTGATGCGGGGCTCAAACCCATAAACTGTGAGATCATGACCTGAGCCAAAATCAAGAGTCAGATTGCTTGGGGCTTCTGGGTGTCTCAGTCAAAAAGCATCCTACTTTGGCTCAGGTCATGATCTTGCAGTTCATGGGTTCGAGCCCCACATCAGGCTCTGTGCTGATAGCTCAGAGCCTGGAGCCTGTTTTGGATTCTTTGTCTCCCTCTCTCTCTGCCCCTCCTCTGCTCATGCTCTGTCTCTCTCCCTCTCAACAATAAATAAACATTAAAAAAAAAAAGAAGAGTTGGATGCTTAACCAACTGAACCACCCAGGCACCCCTAGGACATCATTTTTTAACCTACAAATCTGAATCCTCAAACAGAGACCCTGTTGGAGGATGAATGATAATTAGGCATGTAATTAGTAATGTAAGTGGTTACAAACAATATATATTTTTCTAGTCAAGTCAAATATTTCTAGTTTAATTATGGGAAGAGCAGAGATCTTCTAGTTGAAATAGGTAGATATTTTGAGGCCTCTGCAATTTTCTGGACCTATCTTAGTCCAACCTTGTCCTTGAATGTTGGTTCTTAATGTGTAGTCTTGGAGCAACAGCATTATCACCGCCTGGGAATTTGTTAGAAATGCAAATTCTCAGGACCCACCCCAGACCCATAGATTCAGAAACTCTGGGGGTGGGAACCAACAATCTGTGTGTTAAAGAGCCCCCGGGGTGATTCTGATGTACTTTGAAGTTTGAGAACCAAAGAGGCTTCCTTTCAGAGGGAGCCTCTCTTCCCTGCGGTATGCTCCTGGAGCCCTGGCAGCCTGTATAACCTTGGTCTTTGGGCTTCCTTCGCCTCAACCCCAGGTTTTAGGAGCCAAGATATGTCTGCTATGTGAACTCTGGGTTCAGCTTGGCTCTCCAAAAAAGGGTACTGGATTAAGACACAAAAAAGGACGTTGGTCCTTAGTAATGGAGGAAAATGGATTTGAAAATTAAGCATGTTCAGAGGGGGAGAGGAGGAAAAATATGTCCCCAGATTTCTTCTTGGACTCCCTCTGCCATGGCTTATCTAGTGGTATGATTTAAAGAAATATTGTCTTTGCTCTACTTTTAGCCTCTTAAAAATGGCTACTTCTGTTTTAATTTCGAAGACTCACTATGGTTCATAAAGACTGAGGAATACAGAGTTAGTGTAGTGACACTACTATGTGACTTAAATTTAGAGAGGTTGATTTCTTAACTCCATCTTGAAATTCTGGAAGAGTGAGAGTTCAGTAGATGGGTGAGAGGTTATGTTTGGGCTTGGGATACACTTCAGGCAAGTCTGGGCTGGGAAGGCCCCTTGTGCAGCAGAATGAGATCACTGGGATCTTATTTTTATAATTTCAGTGAAAGGCACAGGTGAGGAACACAGATGGGAAGGCAGGAAAAGGGCCTGAAAGAGAGGTTAGGAAGGGTGGAGAAAGGCAATGGATAGCTTTGGGGCAGAACACCTCTGTGTCTTTCCCTCTTTTCAAACGCTTCTCATCAGCCTCCTTTCAGAGATGTGCAATAATTTCATCGCTGGAAAGTCCCTGAGCTCTGGTAACCTCCAGGCCCCACATATGAATCTTACTTGCTTTTCTTTCTCAAAGCTAAAGCAGGAGCAGTGGTGATTTAAAGGGAAACTCATTTATATATATTGCCTGAAGGTCCTGTAGCACTTATGGTTCATAAACTGTATCCAGTGTTATATTTCCCAGTTAAGACACCCCAGAAAGCCGAAGGACATAATTCTAATACTTTATTTGTTTAAAAATTTTTAAAAATATTTATTCATTTTTTGAGAGAGAGAGAGAGACAGTGCCAGTGAGCACGGGGGAGTGGCAGAGAGAGAGGGAGACACAGAATCCAAAGCAGGCTCTAGGCTCTGAGGTGTCAGCACAGAGCCTGACACAGGGCTGGAATTCACAGACTGAGAGACCTTGACCTGAGCTAAAGTCGGGTGCTTAATCGACTGAGCCACCCAGCTGTCCCTCTAATACTTTATTTCTTTGTGACTGAATTCAAATTTACTCTTTAGTTACTTCCCTTTATACTCCTTACCTCCAATACCCGCCTCAGGTGGAGAACTTACCCTGGACATTTCCTGGTAAATTCAATTTTATCTGGTGATATTTTTCTTTTCTTTTCTTTTCTTTTTCTTTCTTTCTTTCTTTCTTTCTTTCTTTCTTTCTCTTTCCTTTTAAATTAAAGTGGATATATATAGCTCAGTCCTAGAAAAAAATCAGAATTCTATTTCAGTCTTTCCTTTCCCTCCTCTCAAGCTCCCTTCCTCCACATTTTGGGGTATCACACAAACACTGTGCTTCATCTGTGGGAGGCAGACTTACTAACTTCACAGTAAGAAGTTTGCTAACATGACTAGGTTGGTGGCAGTAACAGGGTGGGAGAAACTCCAATATCTGGCTCACATTGACTGCCCTGCTGCAGTCAGGACTGGCCACGTAATTTATTTCTTTTTTAATTTTTTTTTTAACGTTTATTTATTTTTGAGACAGAGAGAGACAGAGCATGAACGGGGGAGGGGCAGAGAGAGAGGGAGACACAGAATCGGAAGCAGGCTCCAGGCTCTGAGCCATCAGCCCAGAACCCGACGCGGGGCCCGAACTCACAAACCGCGAGATCGTGACCTGAGCTGAAGTCAGACGCTTAACCGACTGAGCCACCCAGGCGCCCCTGGCCACGTAATTTAGAGGGCCCAGTGCATAATGGAGATGTGTGGCCTCTAGTTCAAAAATGATGAAGGATTTCAAGACAACAACAGCAGAGCATTAAACTGAGTGCAGGGCTCTGTGCAATTGCATGGATCACATGCTTTATAAAGCCATCTTACCTATGTTCTCTTGTCATCTCCCAGCCTGGCTTCAGGTAAAAGTAGTGGCCACAGCTCTTTCTGGGTAAGTGTCCTCCTGTCTGTCCTGCTGTCTTAGAATCCTACCATAATTCTCATAGGTGTTACAGATTCCCTGAAATGTAGCTATGCCTTTTGTCGCATCCTCTCTTTGGGTGGTGTGCTTTGAAGCCCTCTGCCTTGGTAACTCTTCTAGTAGCATCTCTCCAAGATACCTTCTACCCTTGCTGGGCACTCAGCCACTTGTATATCTTATACTTAGTGGGTATCAGTCTCTATTACCCCCTTTGTATGCACACATGCTGCTCAATCTCTATCATCTGTCTGCATATCCCATGGCATGACTGATGCCAGCGGGAATCCTACTCTCAAATTGTAGTATATCATGTTCTCCCACCTTAGATTCCTCAAACATTGTGAAGGAACTTTTTATATTTATGATCTTCAAATTATCTGGAGGAGAAGAAGAGGATAGATAGACAGGCAGATGGCATGTCTACTGTATTATCTTTTCCCTCATTTTTTTTCTTCTTTCTTATTTTCAGCCATTTTTCTAATGACTGTAAACTGGGGGAGGGAGTGGGGAGTAGCAGAATCCAGCTCCATTTCTCCCAGTTTAAATGCACCTACTAATTATAATTGTCATCAAGTCTAATCGGGGTTGGCAAACTAGAGGCTAGGGGTCAAAGGTGGCCACGCCCATCTGTTGATGTATTGTCTGTGGCTACAGCAGAATTGAGTAAATGCAACAGAAACCAAAAGGCCTGCAAAATCCCAAATATTTAATATTTACTTCTTTACAGTAAAAGTGGCTGACTCCTGTGCTAGACAACCACAGCTGAAAGTAAAGTGTCTGTCTCTGGTGGTAGCTATATGGGGGTGTTGAGAGGTGTTGGATGATCTCAGTAGTTAATCTGCCTCAGATGAATACTTCCTGCATTACTACCACTAGTAAATATTCTCACATACATTCAGAGTAGAATAAGCATTATGATTTCACATATACGTAGTGGGTAGAACAAACATTATTATCCTCATTTTACAGATAGGAAAGCTACCAGTTGGAGAAGTGAAGTAGCTTATCCAGGGTTATGGAATAAGTGAATGTGGGGTTAGCACTGGGGACATGGCTTTATTGATTCCTTAGGGCTAATGACAGACATCTCCAGGAGGACTCAGCATGTTAGGAAAACACATGCTAAGGATGTTGCTGTATGATGTTGTGGGACCCCTTAAGGTCCTCTGTGGGGTTGGGGTATGCTGAGGTAGCACGGCTGGAAGGTGGAGAAAAAGAAGTGGTTTGGGGCCATTATTCCAAAAGGTGGTGACTCATTTTCTTTTTTTTTTTATTTTTTATTTATTTATTTATTTTAACGTTTATTTATTTTTGAGACAGAGAGAGACAGAGCATGAACGGGGGAGGGGCAGAGAGAGAGGGAGACACAGAATCGGAAGCAGGCTCCAGGCTCTGAGCCATCAGCCCAGAGCCCGACGCGGGGCTCGAACTCTCAGACCGCGAGATCGTGACCTGAGCCGAAGTCAGACGCTTAACCGACTGAGCCACCCAGGCGCCCCAGTGACATTTTCTTACATACTTCCTGCCCACACAGTGTCTGAAACTTGTGTATTATGGTAGCATGACATTTTCTATGGGTTAGATTCCTGATGCATCATAATTAGCTAATCACAAAGTTCTATTTACTCTTTTTACCAGCCTTTGTATTCACATGGCAACCAAGCTTTATGAAGATTGGATGATTGATGTAAAATTCATAGCCTCCTCACACAGTATCAGACTGATAAGAAGCTGTAAACATCAGATAAATATCTCTGACAATTACGTGGCTTCTGTTACATTCATAGAATGTGATTCAACAGAAATATCTTCTACTTTTTTCTTGCTTGGTGTATAAAGTAGCTGTGCTCTGTTTTCAATTTAGGCTCCCTATACTCTGATCTAGCCCAAGATGAGGGATGTTCAGGGGTAATTAGAAAAGACAGAAGTCAGGAAGAGTTCAAAACAGACACAACCCATGACTCACTACATTACAACAGATTTTAATTTGCTCTTTTATGTTAAGAAATGATCTACAGACTGAAAAGAAAAGGCATTTAAAGGACACCTGAATACAATTGACATATGGGCAGGCAATTAGAACACATGAAGTCATCATAGGCACACAGATGGGGCGATCCATGCAGTATTTCGTCTTCTCCCTTGGTAGCACGAAGCAGTGATGTCCAGACCACTGCATGTGTTTCTCCTCGTGGAAGTTAACCCATCTTGTTGACATTGACCAGCAGTTGTGATTTGCCTCACATTTCTTGCAAATGCAATAAAATTATTTACGAATAGTTGCTGCAGAAAGGCATTTTTTTCTAAGAGAAAACTTGTCCAGTTAGTTGGCTTACTAAAGCAATCAACTACTGAGCAAACTAGAATTTTTTAAAATTTGCCTAATTAAACAAATCTTTTTGATTCATATCCAGTCGTAAAACAATTGTCATGCTCCTGGAGTCTTAGTTACTTTTTCGATTCAAAAATTAGAAGTCAACGGTGCAAGGGCAAAGTTCCTCTTCAGCTTTGTTGAAAACCTCAAACACTGAGAAGTAGAGGCAGCATAAGGGGAGCAGTGGGGGAAGAGAATGTCGTCTTAAGAATAAGGTATGACACCAGTAGAACTTAGAGAAAAATATCCGCTGGAACACTAGGATTCTGAATTAATTATTGTTGTTTGGGACTATTTAGTGGATGTTAATACCCTGAGACTGAACTTTCAGTTCCATAACAGTGTGGCTATGGATTCATTTGTATTGCAGTAGTCCCGGTATGATGGGAAAAGCTTCTGTTCAGATTTCCCCCTGCATAAGGAGAATCCAAACAGGCTTGCATTCTAGCTCAGGCTTTCCCAGGTACTTGGCCATGTTATTTTGGGCAAATGTCTAAATCTCTCTAAGCCTCATTTTCCTTATCTTTATAGGGGGAATAATTATAGTACCTGCTTTATGGATTGTTATCAGAATTTCATGAAATGATGCTATATATGTCAGGTAGTTAACCCAATGCTGAGACCATAATAAGCTCTTTAGTAAATGTCAGTTATTATTTCTGTGAATAGACGTAATATCTAAGAACAATTCATCAACTATAGACTGCTGAGATATAGTCTAAGGTATTTGTCTTTCTGTCTACAGATAGATCTTTTGTTAGTGGAAGGGAAATGACTGATTCTTATACTATTCTGGGGCTGGACCGTTCCAGGAGTGATGAAATGCAGGAAGGAATTCTGGTTCCAGCTAAGCAGGAGTCTGGTAATTTTCCAGAGATGTTCTCTTTGTCACATGATAAAACCAATGTTTAGCAATTTTTTTTTTTAACGTTTATTTATTTTTGAGACAGAGAGAGACAAAGCATGAACGGGGGAGGGTCAGAGAGAGGGAGACACAGAATCTGAAACAGGCTCCAGGCTCTGAGCTGTCAGCACAGAGCCCGACGCGGGGCTCGAACTCACGGACCGTGAGATCATGACCTGAGCCGAAGTCGGCCGCTTAACCGACTGAGCCACCCAGGCGCCCCTAGCAATTTTAATTAAACTAAATAGTAACACTTTTTAGAGGCCATAGGTACTGTTAAAATGTCTGAAAAAACTGTAGGGCTCAAGTAGAAAGAATATAAGGAAAATTAACCAGAAAACCAAAGCGTTGTCTTAATCACTTACATTTTAGGCCTTATTCTTTCTTGGTAATCAATGACTATGTATTATATACTATGTCTAGTAGAACAGTGACATGAGAATTACAATAATAAGTATTATAAATATAAAAATACTTAAAATGTATTTGAGGTTCAAGAATGAGTCATTAATGTTGAAAATGCCAGAAAAATGTGATGTCATTATGTCATCGTTTCTTTATAAAATAGTATATTTCTAGATAGTTAAATGCTTTTCTATTTTATACAATTGACAGTACCCTTATTTCTTTTTTTCTTTTATTTTTTTAATGTTTATTTCTGAGAGAGAGAGAGAGAGGCAGAGACAGAGAGAGAGAGAGACAGAGAGAGAGAGAGATAGACACATGAACATGGGAGGGGCAGAGAGAGAGGGGAGACACAGAGAGGGGGGAGCCGAAGCAGCCTCCAGACTCTTAGCTGTCAGCACAGAGCCTGATGTGGGGCTCGAACCCACAAGCCATGAGGTCATGGCCTGAACCCAAGTTGGAGGCTTAACCGACTGAGTCACCCAAGCGCCTTGACAGTACCCTTATTTCTGTGAAGGAAGTGAAAAGAACAACAACAGCAAACCCCAAACTTGTTAGGATAATAGAAGTAAGTATAAAGAGGTAAACTGACAGTTGGTAAGGCAGGTCATCCTATTTTACATTCAAAGTTTTAAAACCCTCACATTGTACATTCATTTAGACTCAAGTATCCAATTATGAAATATTTATTTCATGGCAGTTCCCTGATCTATTATTTTATTATTTTTTTTCTGGAAACTTTTTTCAGGTTTGCTTTTATCTTCCTTGAAGGATATTAAACAGAAATCTATAAAATATTTCACCATGGTTTTAGGCTAGGGTAGAATAATATTTTGCTACAGTTATAATATTTTCCTTGAACTTTTGACTATAACATCACTGCAATGACTCCAAGAGAATCCCCTTTCTTGAATTCTAACATTTTGTGGCATTATGTAGAAGAATTTTCAGTTGGTCTGGATATATCTGTCTTAGTAGAATGAAAATACCTTACTTAAACAAAAAACCTTGGTTATTTTGAAGATTTTATGAGTATAGATAATGGGCAGTGAAAAATCATTTAACATGGCTTCTTTCTAAATAGGATGAAGAAAATGAAAGAAAATCATAAAGGAAATTTAAGAGTAAACTTAGGAACACTTGTGAACAGCTTGTGTCACTAGAATGAATGATCATCTCATGAGAAATGTTTAAACATTTCATGAGTTGAGCTAGTTATAATTAGACTTAACCAAGTAAATAAGATATGCAGAGGGAGTACTCTGGCATTGGTAGAGAATAAACTAGTTGATTTGATGGGTCTTTTACATTTTAAAATTCACGTAAAACTAGAACAGATGTTTTCTTTTGCCTGTAGTTTTGGACGTTTGGGATATTGTCATTTATGTCCAACAGAAAGAACCAGGACAGTTCCATGCTAATGTTCTGGAGGCCCCACTTACAGCAGGCCTTTTGCCAGGCCACACTGTAAAAAGTAGGCTTTTCTGTAATTGGGTGCTTTCCTTTTTACTATGTACTATAATTTTTCCTTATAATTCTATAAAATAATTCAAAAATAGAAATTGTATGAATAAAATTATTGTGACATCTCACCCTATGCACTAGGTAAGTTCTTGGAAAAGTATATAGATAAAATAGAAACAGACAGAGGCTGGATACATGAGAAGCATAGGAAATATGCCAAAACCTAATTTATACAGAAAAAAAAATTCTCTTGGTGGTAGGGATGGGGAGTATTGCAGCCAAGGTTGAATTGTAACATGAAAAGACAAATCTGAAAGGAGGCAAGAGCAAGAGTGAGAAAAGGGAAGAGGAAAATTCAGGGTCAAGACTTGCAGAAGCTAATGAAGGTAGGCATTAGAATGGGTATTTCATTGCTGTAGACTTTTTTTGTTTTTTCCTTGTTCAAATGCTCTAGAAATACTTGTTACTTCAGCATAAATGGCTTAAAGTCTTTATAAACATTTTCTGATTCCTAGGATATTATTCATCTGACAGTATGCTCTGGTGATTTCCCAATATAATGGGGGGCAGGGGACGAAGAAGAGGGATGGCCGTAGATAAAAGAGGAAGGTATGAAATATTTGGTATTTCTTTTTACACTCTAGTCAGCAAATTCCATGCAAAGTATTGCTGACTAATTACTATGAAAGGAAAAGTAAGTGTATTTCTTGAACTGTGTTAAGGTAATTTACTTATTAAAAGAGGAATTTGTGCCCCAGATAACACTGATTCATACAAAAGGGCGGGATGGTTACAAATCTGATGTGAAGTTTCAGTTTATACCTTTTACTTAAGGAGAACTTTCTTCAAAGGATGTGTACTGGGGTAAAGCAAAAGTATTTTTGGCTTCTTTCAGAAATTTTGTTGTCTATATGTCCCAAACTGGCAGCCATTCAACCAACTATTGAGAGCCTACAGCGTGCCAGATGCCTTTTCTGTTACCTACCTGATATTTCTGTAAACACAATGGGCAGGATTTGGCCAATTATGATTAAATGTTTACTATTGTTCGGCTCCGGGGCTTTTAACACAAATGATCCCTGTTCAGACTTCACATCCTGTTTTCATAACCTGTATCCTTAATATTTAGCCAGGTTGCTTCTTGGGAAGGTTTAAAAATGATTCATCATTTCACAAGTTCTGCAGCAGTTTATGATTTTAGCAAAAGTGTTTTTGCTTAGCAAACTAATTTCAATTGCTGGTGTGAGTTTTGCATGAGTGTCTGTGGAAGATGAATGGATTTCTCCAACTCTATAATGTGAAGTGAAAAGCATTACCTTAATAAGCATTTGAAAATTTTTCTGGATCATCTGATTTACAGGGCATTCCCTGACGCCTACAAATTTGCATGTGTTTAAGAACTTGGAGGAAAGCCATATAGTGAGTAGGTATATAGAATAAGACCTGGGTTCAAATCCCAGCTCTTCTATTCACTAAGAGTAGTTGAGTGATCCAGAAAAAAGATATTTAATCTCTTTCAACCTCAGTGGCATATCTATAAAACAGAATAATAACACCTACCTCCCCAGGGTTTATGTGAATGTTAATCTAAATGAAATGCCATATGTAAAATGCTTAGCACACTGTGTAGCACTTAAACATATGTGAGAGCTGTTAGAATAAGGAAGAGCATGACTGTCACTAAATGTGATACATGGAAGTCATTATTGTCTTGACATTTTCTACCTACAAAATAAAGTAGTTTAAAGTGGACATTATTGGGGTGCCTGGCTGGCTCAATTGGAAGAGCATGAAACTCTTGATCTTGGGGTCATGAGTTCAAGCCCCACATTAGGTGTAGAGATTACTAAAAAAAATAAGTAAACTTTAAAAATAAATAAGTGGGGTGCCTGGGTGGCTAAGTCGGTTAAGTGTCCGACTTCAGCTGAGGTCATGATCTCACGGTTCGTGGGTTCAAGCTCTGCATCGGGCTCTGTGCTGACAGCTCAGAGCCTGGAGCCTGCTTTGAATTCTGTGTATCCTTCTCTCTCTGTCCCTCCCCTGCTTGTGCTCTGTCTCACTATGTCTCTCAAAAATAAATAAATGTATAAAAAAATTTAAAAATAAGTAAAATAAACAAAGTGAACATTACTGATGGCAGACTTGGTTATACTATTGATAGATTATGTTTTTCTCTTTCGTATATGGTGTCTACTTCCTTCCTAAAACATTTCTAGTTTTTTATCTCTGAGTGCTTTTACATTCTTGAGATAGGATAGGTGCTGACTACTGACTTTATTGTGGAGATAAAAACAGTAGACCCTATTTGGATCACTAAGAAATGGCTAAAATCCATGTGCACATATCAAAGGAAAAGCAATTAAAGTGAAATTTCAGTATCACAGAGGAAAAATATTTGCTAATACAGAATTAACATCGTGATCTAGCACGTGAGATTTTTATTTTTAATCAAAGTGAAATAATACGGAAGAGAATAGGTAACTCAAGATTTTGAGCTGATTAGTGATATAAAATAATTAGATAATTCTAAAATATGTGGTTTTTGTGTAAAAGTAGTAAGTTCTGTAACTGATTATTTCTATATCAAAATTAATGAATATAATTCCATTAATTCTGTAAAATCTATTAATACTACAATATAATTTATTTCAAAATGTGTCAGACTGAAATTTTTTAGAAAATACTAAATATTAAGATAGTTTTAGTAAGTAAAGGTCACTTTCTGTGTATTTGTAAATATGGTTGAGTAAATGCATATAACATAGATAATTAGGCATTTGTCCTAATTTGGGAATACCCAAATGCTGTACATCCTACAAAAGATATAAAAAGTCCAGGGAAATAAGACACCAACACATGCTACAGTCAAATATAAATGCTGTGTATGATTAAGGCCATGTATGATAATATTTAAAACATCACCACCTTACTTCCTGTGCTTTGGGAGCTATTGTCTGGAATTTTTTATTAATGCATCATCTAAATTGACATTGTCAAATCAATATCGGATGCACCATCCCAAAGAGCCTTAAGATTTTATAGAGAAAATTATTTCAGATAAAAGGAATTCACATGTGGTATAGAGTTGTAGGGAGTCACAATTTAGTTTGGGAAGCCCATGTGTCTTAGTTATGTTGTATAGCAGGTAAAAACTTAAATTTGCAATTGTTGGGCAATTTTCCCTCTACGCTTTTAGGTTCTTGGCTGATATACTCCTATAACAAAAAGACAAATTAATAGGAAAAAAAACAAACAGAAGTTTAGTAACATGTATACCTTTTCTATACATGGGAGAGAACGTCTCAAGCCATCACCTTAATATGTCATCAGCTAAAGACAAAAGAAGATTTGGGGGTGAGAGGTTACCTCCTGGGAGGTTACCAGGAAAAGCACCGTGAATAAGGGTAAAGTGTGCAGATTTAAGTCCTTACTTTCTCTACTGAGAAGATTTTCTAGGAATTTAGTCATTCTTCTCTTCTTGGTACAGAGAGGGAGACACCCTTACAAATGGAGATTTCCCTTATAAGTTTAATGTTTCTTACAAAAGGGTAACTTCTCAGTTTTCAGAGCTTCACCTGTGTCTAACATTTCTTAAATAATTAATATGTCAAAGAAGCGTATTTTGTTCCCCTTCAAAACTTTCTATTCATTATCTCTCTCTCTCTCTTTTTTTTTTTTTTTTTGGCTGGGAGATTAAGTCAGTCCTCTCTGCCCACAAACTGTGATGAAGCTAGTAGGTCTGCACCGAAGTGCTCTGGCTTCCATTACAAAGATACATCTATTCTTTCTTCACCAGGAAACACAAAAGATGCTCTAAAATTTCAAGAACCAATCACTGAGTGAAATCAGAAAGTAGGGTGCCAGTGTTAAGAACCATTTCTTCAGTTTATTTTTTTTTTAATTTTTTTTAAAGTTTATTTTTGAGACACAGAGAGACAGAGCATGAACAGGGGAGGGTCAGAGAGAGGGAGACACAGAATCCGAAACAGGCTCCAGGCTCCAGGCTCCAGGCTCCAAGCTGTCAGCACAGAGCCCAACGTGGGGCTGAACTCAAGGACCGCGAGATCATGACCTGAGCCGAAGTCGGCCGCCCAACTGACTGAGCCACCCAGGCGCCCCTCTTCAGTTTATATTGTTCAAATTCAGGGTGCTTAAGAAAGTTCACACACACACACACACACACACACACACACACACACACACACACCAGGGTCCATTTGGTTATAAGAGTTCAGTTCAAAAAAGGAGTATGAATGTAGATTTCAAGATTTGTTGGGAGAATTGAATATGCACTATCTGAAAGGAAACATCACACTATATTTATTTTTCTATTATAAACTAGTGTTTTGAAAAGCTTTCCTTGGTTTCTTAAGTATGGTTGGGTTCATAAAGGAAATTAACTTTCAGAAAACAGGTCTCTATTTTATCTGGAATGAGTAATGAAAATCCTGCTGCTTAGCTGTTTAAGGGAAGGACTATTTATACTATGAGTTTTAAATAAGTGCATGTGCTAAGCTACTATATTTGAGGGTTTAGGCAAATTTTGTAGTACAGCCCCCTGGATATTAGAGCTCTCTTTCCTGCACTTTGAGTCCTAGGCTTTGAGTTCATTTTGTTTGTTTGTAACATACCTGTCGGTCAAGTTCTTTTGCTCAGAGACTGACAGAGAATCTGGAAAGCATTCATAATGGAAAGACCCAAATGTGCTACCCACGGGAGTAGTTACCTGCTGCTTTATCTTTTTTCTTTACTTTACCTAAAAATATTTATTTTTTTATTTTGAAATTGATCTGTTTTCTCCAATTCTTTGTGCTCTTATTCTTATTACTATAAATGGTACAAAAAAGAACAAAACAAAACAAACCCCTGATTTTGAAAAAGAGGTTATGGAAAAACAAAATTCCATATCACTAAAAACAACACCACCCTCTTCCCTTTGAATTTCCTTTTTCCTCTCTCCATTTTAAGCCCCCTCCACCCCATGTGGATTTTTCTGTACATTGTGACATCCAGCTGGTTCCTGGCAGGGTTTGATGTTTGAATTTTCTGATAGACTTAATTTAGAATCACTTTTTATTTTATTTTATTTTCCCCCCAAACCACAATTTATCTATCTATCTATCTATCTATCTATCTATCTATCTACTTATATATTTTTAATATATAAATCCAAGTTAGTTAACATATGGTATAATAACATCTGTTGTTGCCTGTGCTGTTAATTTTAGCCATAGAATCACTTTTTTAAAAATTCATGTTTTATTTTATAACACCTTTTGATTCAGAGAACTATTGCAAACATAATACTGAGGGTTCCAATATATCTCATACCCAGTTTTCTCTGTAGTTAACATCTTACACTAGTATGGTACATTTATTATAATTTATGAACCAATATTGATACATTATAATTTTTTTTTACGTTATTATTATTTTTTTTTAATTTTTTTTTAACGTTTATTTATTTTTGAGACAGAGAGAGACAGAGCATGAACAGGGGAGGGGCAGAGAGAGAGGGAGACACAGAATCTGAAACAGGCTCCAGGCTCTGAGCGGTCAGCACAGAGCCCGACGCGGGGCTCGAACTCACAGACCGTGAGATCATGACCTGAGCCGAAGTCGGATGCTTAACCGACCGAGCCACCCAGGCGCCCCATGATACGTTATTATTGACTAAAGCCCATGCTTTATTCATTTTCCTCAGTTTTTCTTGATAATGTCTTTTTTCTGTTCCAGAGTCCCACCTAGGGTACCATATTGCATTTAGCTGTCATGTGTCCTTAGGTTTCTGTTGGCTGTGACAGTTTTTCAGATTTTCTCTGTGTGTGTGTATTTTTTTAAAGTAGGCTCCATACCCTATGTGGGGCTCGACTCACGACCCTATCAAGAGTTGCATGCTCTACCAACTGAGACAGCCAGGTACGCCAGACTTGCTGTGTTTTTGATGACCTTGATCATTTTAAAGATTACTGCTCAGCAGTTTTGTAGAATGTCTTTCAATTGGGGTCTGCCTGATGTTTTTCTCATTGACTTGGGTAATGTTTCTGGGGAGGAAGACCACAATGGTAAATTACCATTTTTATCCATCATATCAAAGATATATACTATCAATATGACTTAGCACTCTTGATGTTGACCTTAACTGCTTGGCTTGAGATGTTTGTCAGGTTAGAATCACATTTTCACTTTTTCCTGAAGACTATCAAAGCCTTTTCCTGATGATTTTAATGATATTCATTAAAGCTATAAGGAAGCTAACTGGGACTGATCTTTTGGTTTTTATTTATTAGTGATGTTATGAAGCTGCTAAAATTTTCTAAGTAGTTAGACAAACATAATTTCACTGGTAGTAAAAACATCTTCTCTTTTTTCATGTGCTGTAGGTGGGAATGAGATCCCGAAACCAGGGTGGTGAAAGTTCATCCAATGGGCATCTTTCCTGCCCCAAGTCCTCTATCATCAGCAATGCTGATGATAAAAGTTTCTCAGAAGATGCAAAAAAGAAGAATAAATCAAACAGAAAGGAGGATGATGTCATGGCCTCAGGAACTGTCAAACGACACCTAAAACCATCTGGAGAAAGCGAACGAAAGAATAAGAAATCCTTGGAGTTATCCAAAGAAGACCTTATACAGCTACTCAGTATAATGGAAGGAGAGTTGCAGGTAGAGTCAAATTTTCTCAACTATGTGTCTCTACTTCCTAAGCTATAAAAGTGAGAGACTATGAATCCATCTCCCTCACTGGACTGTGAACTTCATAGGGAAAGGGGCTATGTTTTTTTTATTAATTTCAAAATCCCTGCCACAAATTTGTACCAAATAAATATTTATGGAATGAATGAATGAATGAATCAATGAATAGATGTCGATTCCAACTTCCAGCTTCTCTAGCAGCAGACAATTTCTTCATAATATGATGAACACAGGATCCTGTCCTTAGTAACCAGTGAGGTTATCTAATTTAACCATTGACTGTGGTTGAAAACTATAGAAAAGTCATGATTATTAGAGGGTGGAGTTTAGATCAATGATTACTTTTACTTTTTTCTAAAAGGCAGATTAAAAGGGAGATAAAGAGATACAAGCAAAGAGAGAAGGAGAAAGAGAGTGAAAGAAAAAGCTTTGTTTAAACCAGCCTTACTCTTTTCTCATTTTTTCGTAACTTTCAGGTTTAATTTGCTACACCGTCACAGGAGTTGAGATACACACAAATGAGCAGAGCGTGGTATTGTGAACATGTAATATTTTCACAAAGCACTTTAAAGTCTATTATCTCATTTGATTTCAACAAAAATGTGGGTATTATTATCTACATTTTATGAGGAGGAAGTTGAGGCCCAGAAGGGTTAATGCTTTGTCCAGATCTCATCTTAGTCCTCCTGATTCTGGTCCAGTGCTCTTTCCACTGCCATCCTCACCACGCTTCTGTAGCTGCCATAAACCAGGTCCCCCTTAAATGTATGCTTTTAGGGATCCAAGAGAGAGTTGGGATTCTTTTGAGTTTCTGAGCTCTGGACAGTTGTGTTTCTGAAAATGGGGGAAAAAATCTCTTTTTTTTTTTTTGGAGGAGAAAATGACTTAAGAGTGAAGTTGCTGTTTTCCTTTTTTTTTTTTTTTTAGACTCTTAGCCTGTATGAGCCTTGAGGGGAATGCTAACAATTGCATGAGATGAAACCTTTGTTTGGTGCTATTTGCATCAGGGATATTACTTGCAACTTACCCTAAACTAGGGTGGGCTAGCCTAATCTGTTCCTGTTCTCATCTGTGTGTGCACACAGATAAGGAAACCCCTGGGGAAAAGAGAAATAGAAAACATACAAAATTCAAATTTTAAACAAAGAAACAAACACAATTGAACTTATCATTTATGGGCTGAGAAAAATCACATTTACATTTCACTGGGAAAGATGAGATTTTCCAGAATACCACCATTATTAGAAATAGCTTCACCACTCCCAGAAAGATGATTGTTTTGTCTATTAACATTTATTGTGTAAGGAGACAGAATATATTAGTCTAACTTTTTAAGCTGCCCTCAATCGACAGATATTGACCTGAGTGAAAGGTATGATAGTTGTCTTGGAAATTTTCACAATGCAATGTCATCAGCTCCCTTCTCGCCAAGCATGGTGACTTGTTTGAAGCCTGTGGCTCTTCCAGATTCTAATTTCTATAGAAGGCTGTTATATTATAGTGGACTCTGGAAGGTATTTAAGATTCCTGTGGCTTTTATACTCATGGTGTTGCCAGATATGGTTTCAGAGCCTAAGCATGCAAAATATAAGCCCACATACCCAGAACATTAAGGAAATTAGCCAGAAGGTGCCAAAGAAATGCATTTTGCTCTCCATTTAACTTTATAAATACTGGATACTTTACCTTACATAATAGATATATTCCTGAACAGCAAGAAATAAGTAAAAAGTGTAAGATATATGTGGAGGAGGCAATGAAAGAAAAGAGAAATGAAGGACCTGGTATTTTAAGAAATTTCATGGTGAATTCATTTGCAAAGCAAATAATCTATCCCCCTATATATTTCTTTTTTTTTCTTTTTTTTTTAACTTTTTAACGTTTTATTTATTTTTGAGACAGGGAAAGACAGAGCATGAACAGGGGAGGGTCAGAGAGAGGGAGACACAGAATCCAAAACAGGCTCCAGGCTCTGAGCTGTCAGCATAGAGCCTGACAGGGGGCTCAAACCCACAGACCGCGAGATCATAACCTGAGCCGAAGTCGGCCGCTTAACCAACTGAGCCACCCAGGCGCCCCAATCCCCCTATATATTTCTATGCACACACATATGTATGTAAGTGTATGTACTTGTAAATGCATATTTTGAAATATTAGGTTTGTTTAACATGAGAGTGTTCCTGTATTTAGAGCTGTAGATCTATGTTCCTGTAGCAGAAACCTGTCCTTTATTAGCATTGTCATGTGAGAGGGCATGTGTGCTGTAGCTAAGAGTGGAAGGCAGTTGGCATTAGCAAATATGAGCGGGCTGGTGCAAATGTGGCAGCTGTGTGCCAGGTTTGCCAGACTAGAGATAAGAAAAAAATCTATGTAAAGTTCTGGCGCTGTGAATAGAGGCAGGGATATGCCTTGAGAGGTAAGTTACCTTCAGCTCAGGCCTCTATGCCATTCAGCTTGAACATTTAGTGAGTTGTCTTCCAGACCTTCAAAAGGCCACCCATTACTCTCCCTTTATGGAACGGCTGGAGCTACTGTTCCAAGATTATATAAGATATTGGGGCCAATAGGCATCTTTGAGGAGTCTTATTCACCTCATTTATATTAAAAATGTGAAACTGATACTCTGACAAATTATGTGACTTTCTCAAAGTTGCATAGCAATTTAGTTAACATTTGCTTATTTCCAAATTCCTTGTCTCTCAGTTCAATCTTCCTCTCATTATATTATTTACACTTGGGGATGTTCAAGGGTAAGATACAAGACCTTTATATTTATTCTTTATCTTGAGAATTTCTTTCAAGTAGTCTTCCAGTGTGAACTCCAGGGCCCAAACCATTTTTTAGGTAAGAGAAATTGAGGACGGTTTCTTTCACATCCAGGTGGTAGAGTATGATCTGAGCCTTGAAGTTTGGTTGATCTGGATCTTGAGAAAAATGGCAAAGGGCAAGGGTGCCACATGGCCATGGTCTGGGCCCTACACAACTTTGGGAGGCTTCATATTCAGTAGGAGGGCTGTGCAGCAGCTTAGCCTTGGAGAGACTGGAACTATTTCTCAAAAGAAGTAGAGTGACACACAGAAAAAAGGGGCTTGTAATATTAGGGAGATAGACCAAGATCAAGTCTGCCTTTAGGAGAAATACCTTGGAAGTGACTTGGGGACAAGGAGGAGATGGCAATTCACTCTTGTATTCTCTCCATCTTGATATCCAGGGTTTTGGACATTATAAACAATTATGTGTGTTTTCTGGTACCAGTGGTCTGCCGTCTTTGGAATCTGTTGTGTGGTCTATGGGAATTTGTTTAGCCAACATTAAAACAGCATGACCTTTATTGTTAACATTGGCTCTTTGAAAAATTTGCAAATTTGCTGTTTTCTTTGCCAATCCAGGTATCCAGTGAACTCTTGCAGTGCACTCTTGATGTGTATTAGAGATGGAGTTGCCCTTTTCAGGGATTTTGGCATTTTAAGGAGTCTTATCTAGAACTGGTGATGCCATGACCCATGTTTTGGAGAGGTACATCTTCCAGGCTCTTCAAGCCACACCTTAGCAGATGCAAGCCTGTCATTTCAGCACAATAGCTGGCCAATATTGCCTGCATAGAAGTAGCTGGGAATGGTTTCCATTATTATTCTTCTCTCACTGACTACTTCCAATAACAAGTACTTTCTAATAAATTGGAACATTTTTACTCTCTGGGTGAAAAACTGGTTACATATTTTCCAGACTAAACTGAAAATAATGAAATAGTATACCCAGGCTATCACTTGGGCACTATGATTAATTTCCCCTTGTATTTGTCCAAAAACAGCACTTTAAAGAAGCCAGTTGAATTGGCTGTACTAAAAACGACAAAAGTTCAAAGGAAATGCTACTCACATCAAAAAGCCATAACACAGAAAACTTTGGCAGAAGGTTATTCTTGTAAAATGATTCAAAAATAGGATACTAATTAAATCTTTTCTTGATGCAAAAAACGTTTAGCTATTTTATATAGTAAATTTCCTTGATGTATCCACTTGAATACATTTTAGAAAAGCAACCTCTGAAAAGTTTTCATCATTTTTCCCTTTGTTCTTATAGTTAGTTCTCTTTTACCTATGCAAAAGGAGGCTCGGAGAAATCTAGATAACACAACTAGATAATGCACCACCATTCCATTTGGCTTTGGTGTTTGCCAGGCTGAGTCAAGAGACAGAATCATCTGCACTTTGAAAAATATACCTTTGTCCCATGTGACTGGCAGAAGAAGGTGTTATATTTCAAATATACTTACAAAATAGAGAATATGCCTGTGAATTACTAGAAGTTTTCTCTATTCTCTCCTTTTGGAGTTCCTAGTCATTTTCTTTAATATTGTTGATTAGTTTTTCTTTACCTTTCTACCACCTACGGGAGATGAGCCCTGTACCTGTTCTTCTTTATTACTAAGAGAATTCATTTATTCTTAGGGCATCAGTTCATTAATTCTAAATTGATTTTACAATATTTAAGAAATATTACTGTTCTAGAGATCTGAGTAATGCAAAGATGATGAATAATAATATGTGAAGCTAAAATATGATGAGCTCCTACTATGTGCCAAGCATGGTTTTAGGCACTGGGTACTATAGCAGTCATGAAGAAAGAGCTCCTGACCTGGTAGTATAAATGAGAATATGCAGGAATGAACATTCTATAGGATAATTACAATGAAAATTATAGGAGTACAAAGGAGCTAAAGAAAATCTCAGGAGATGAATGAAAGCTTTGCTGAAGAATTGGGCCATGAAGAATTGGTAGGCTTGGACAGGTAGAGATGAGGAGGGACCAACATGAACAAATTCAAACACAGAATGGGCAGGAAAGTATGGGTTATGTTCATCAGTAAATTGTCTTCCTTCAGTGGAGAAGTGTTTGGTGGAGGTAAAATTACACCTGAATTTATATACTATAAATAAGACATCTGAATAAAAACAATAGAAGGATGGGGCACCTGGGTGGCTCAGTCGGTTGAGCATCCAGCTTCAGCTCAGGTAATGATCTTGTGGTTCATGAGTTCAACCCTACATCTGGCTTGCTACTATCAACTTGAAGCCTGCTTTGGATCCTCTGTCCAACCCCCATCCCCTGCCTTTCCCCTATATGACCTCTCTCTCTCTCTCTCTCTCTCTCTCTCTCTTTCTCTCTCTCTCAAAAATAAATAAACATTGAAAAACCCAGTCAGAAGGAGTGAGGATCCCAGGAAAGTGGAGTGATGCAGAAGTCAAGGGAGTCAAGATTAAAGAAGAAGAGAGAGATTATGTCAGTCAAATCAGAAAATTCAGTTGTATATGACTGAAGGGTGTTCTTTGGGTTTGTGGATCTGGAGATTATAGGGAGCATTTGCCAGAACAGTTTTAGTGAGTTTAAATCTATTTTCAGTGGTTTGAGAAATGAAGGGAAGTTAAACAAATAGAATAACATGTTCTGTTGAAAATCTAAGAATTTAGAAAATCTTTTGTTTTTATTTTTGGTAACAGTTCATCAGAATTTTGTGGGGGTTTTTTTGGACATAGTCAAAAAAGCGAAATTCCCCCCCCCCCTTTTTTGGCATGCCTGTAAATTATTTATCTGACACAGAGTAAGCCCTTAGTGTATATTGTTGACCTCCTGCTTTGAAATCACTATGTTGCTTTTCTCTACTTTCGGCTTTAAGTGAAACATAAGGTTATTAAAAAGTAGGGGAGGCTAGACCAGTATGAATTCCAAGTCTTATGGGGGAGTGTTGTAGAACCCCAAGTTGATCTTATTAGTGTGGACTTTGGGTCTCAGTTTACTGTCTGTATAATACATATACTTCCTCCTTTCTGGAGTTGTTGTGATTACTATACTCAGTGAATACAGATGTTAATGAGTGGATAACTTTGGATAAGAAAGTAGAAGAAAGACAGGATAGTAGCTAGTGGGAAACTCAGATCAGTGGAGGGTTTCTAATGATGAAAGAGAGTATGTGTTAATGGATTAAAGGATATTAAGACCAGAAAGGAGCGAGGTCAATGATATAGGAAAGAACAAGGATTTTTGATGAAGCAGAGTCTTGGAGGAAGCAGGAGGGAGGGAATAAAGGGTATGGTTTGGGTGTTGATCTTGGGTTTGCCCTTGAAAAAGAGGGACTACCTTTATCTTCTGTGACAGAGGGAGGAGAAAGAATGAATGGTGATGAAGATAATGTTTGTAGTGGAGGGGTGAGCAGTTGAGGGAGCTCTCCTGAAAGCCTCAACTTTCTCAGCAAAGAAATGACAAAGTTATGTTTTGCTGAAAATGGGGAGAGCTGGGCCAAGTGGCGGTCTTAAGGATAATTACAGAAATGCCGAATCACTGCTAAGGGGAATGTTAGAGGAAGGTGATTGTGGACAGATAGGAGCATTGATAGGTGAAGTTTAGGATTTAGGCAGCAGAATCCATGTGTTTGCAGTGGCATTTTTTTTAATGTTTATTTTTGAGAGAGGGAGAGAGAGAGAGAGAGAGAGAGAGAGAGAGAGAGAGAGAGAATGAGCAGGGGAGGGGCAAGGAGAGAGGGAGACAGAGAATCCAAAGCAGGCTCCACACCATCAGTGCAAAGACCAACATGGGGCTCGAACCCATGAACCATGAGATCATGACCTAAGCTGAAATCAGATACTTAACCAACTGAACCACCCAGCCTCCCCCACTGGTTTGTTTAGAAGCTGGAGTATAAAAGGAGAGATATATTTTATAGCACTGGATCTAGGGTTGCAGTCATCTGAGTAGGTATAGTGGAAAGACAAAGGCAGAAGAAAGTAATATGTGTTGGTGAGACGGTGCCCAGCAAGGAAGAGATAAAGGGAAGAACGAGCAGGTCATTGGGAGACCAAGCATGAGAGGGCTGGAAAGATTTGAAGTTGGGCCATTTGCACTTAAGTTTTCTGTGTTGTGCAGTGTTACCTAATGTATGGGCCTGGGAGTGGAAGTGTAAGCAATCAGAATTCATGAGACAAGGAATAGTAGAGTTAGGACATTAGCTAAATCTCCCCCATGAATGTTGAAATCTCCAAGGCTGATGGTAGGATTTGGGATGAAGAACATGTCTGTATCACAATAAATACAGAGAGTTGGGGGCTGAGTGTCAGCAGATAGCTGCTGCCAACCTACATTTTCTCAAGTGTGTCCCTGATCATGTCATTCTGTTGCTTAGGAATTTACAAGAGGCCTCTAGACTCTTTCAGATTTATGTCTGCATTGCTCAAACTGGCCTACAGAAGCTATTTATTAAGTGACTCCCCCTTAGCTATTGCCATTCATTTTTGATATTCCCTAACATGACCATTCCTATGCAATCAGGCAGTCTCTACATTCTTCCCCAACCTGACATATACACATGCACAGAGAATCTCAAACATTATCCCCATCCCAGTGGTTTTTTTTTTTTTTTTCCCTTATGTTTCTTTATATTTCTCCTACCTTGAGAGTACTTACAAGACAAATATTGGGGCTCTTTAGGAAGATTCAGTATATGTATTTGTCCTTGTTCCATCCATACCTCCCTCATGTACTAGTCAATATGTCTTTTCTCTTTTTTTTTTTTTTAATAAAGACTTTATTTTTTAAGAGCAGTTTTAGGATCACAGAAAAATTGAGAGGAAGGTACAGAGATTTCCCATATACCCTCTACCCCTATGCATGTACAGTCTCACCATTATCAACATCCCTCACCAGAGTGGTACGTTTGTTACAACTGATGAACCTACATTGACATATCATTCTCACCCAAAATCCATAGTTTACATTAGGGTTCACTCTTGCTGTTGTGTGTTCTATGGGTTTGGACAAATGTGTGCTGACACGTACCCACTATTGTAGTATTATATAGACTATTTTCACTGACCTAAAAATCCTCTGTGGTCTGCCTATTCATTCCTCCTCCAACCCCCCACCATATTTCTTTTAGGGACCACCACAGGCTTATCTCCTTTGTCTTTTTTCTGTCCTGAAATCTCACGTTATTCTGGTATAAGTGTAAATCATAGCATCCCATAAATACACATTCCCTGAGTGTTTTATGTATTTACTTATCTCTATTGTCTGAAATAACTTGAGAGAAAGTGTTGTGTCTCTGCTTCTTTTGTATGCCTCATTATACCTAGAAAAGGGCTAGGCATATCATTGGTTAGTTTATTGGTAAGTGCTAATTAATCTTGGAATGTCTTAATACCTATACCTTAATACCTATGAGGCAGCCATAAGATTAATTTTTTTAATGTCTAAAAAAGACTTTGAACTATATAGAGAAAGTATAGGTATCACAGAATAAATAATGCTATTGAATTAAGAGGAATGGTCCCAAATATTTACAGTTTAAATCCTACTACAATACTATGATTCTGCTTTTCTGTCATCTTTAACAAGAGATGTCATAACTCCATTGGGGATGGTGATAACCAGTTCAGATGGAATTACCTAGTGTCACCAAGCACAATAGTTTTATCCTACGGGGGTACCATTTATCACTTTTTTCTTTGGAGATGGCTTTTCTTTTCCTAAGTGAGCTCCATTTGTCACATGGTAAGGCCTTCTGTGGAATCTCTGTGCCTCTAAAGAATGAGGCTTTTAGTTACTCTGCATGGCTTTTTAAATTGATGACTCACCTGCACTTAATACACTCCATCTTTAGAATCTTAGGCTGAGGTCACCCTGAGCGAGGCTGCCCAGGGAAACCTCACACCACCAAAATGGTCAGCATGCTGAGAATGGTATGTCTTTGCTAAGTTTAGGAGGCAGCAAAGAAGACAGGTTGCTTTCTGATTAAAATCAAGACCAGATCTCATTCTTTGTTGAATGTGATGCCTCAGAATCTCATGTGTCCAGTAGTATTGTCAGTATTTTGGCAGAGACCACTGGCGTCTGATTTTCATTGTTGAGGCAGAATATTTTTAGTTCTTCTAATAGAATCACAAAGTCGATTTCTCTATGGTGAGAATAGCGTACTCATTGGCACTATGGGGGAAAACCTTGGTTTTACTGAGAAATGTATAAAAATATATTAATATATAATAGAGAAAGTGTCCCATAAATAAATCTATTTACTATTTTATGAAACTCTAAACATGGGAAAATACTATAAAGGTACTATGTAAAAGATGGAAATTCCCCCCCTAAATGGCTCTAGTTTATATTTTTCTCAATGAAAATGACCTAAATATTCAGTTTACTTATGTAAATATTTCCTAATTATTTGGGCATGTGGTCTTATTACATGGAGCCTTTTAAAAGTAAAATTAGAGTTTATACAGATAACCATTAGGAGAAATATATGTTAAATGGAGTAGGATTTGAGGCATAATGAATTTGTGATTCTAGGACTTCTAGGAAAGTTGTCAGGTAGAATACTGCCAGGGATGAAGATCTTAACTCAGGGGGAGAGGTAAGATCTAGAGCTGTGGGTCTAAAGGAATTTTCTATGCAGAAGGAAATGTTCTGTATCTGTGTTTTCCTGTATAGTAGACACTAGCCACGTGTGGCTTGTAAGCACTTGAAATATGGCCACTTTGGCTGAGGAACTGAATTTTAAATTATATTTAATAATAATTTAAATTTAAATAGCCACATGTAGCTATCGTATCAATAGCACGGATATAGAGGAACAGACATGGCACTCATCTGAGGAGACTAGGAATAGAGAATAAAAGAAAAAAGTCAAGTCCAAATACAGAGAACACCTGGTGGTAAAGGTGGGGAAAGAGAAAAGAACTGGCCAAAGAGGAGTAGAGGAAAAAGGGAAAGGGAAAGGAAGACAGATGAGAACCACAATGTACCATAGAGAATCTCAATAAGAAGACATTTATAGTTCTCAGTGCTGCTGAAAAGCTGGAGGATGAAAACTGAGAACAGGCCATTTATTGAGTTGGCATTTGAAAGGTACAGTTTCAAAGGAATGGTGAGTGTTGATATCAGATTGCTGATGTCCAGAAGCGCTTGGGCAACTTTGCTCTTGAGACGTTTGTGGATACAGAATGATGGCAGGGCTGGATTTGAGTGAATAGTAAGGGGTGGGGAAGGCTTTTGTTTAGTTGTGTTTTATTTTTGGAAGGAGACACTTAAACAGGTTTATCAATGTTAGATACACACTTCTTTCATAATTCCCGTCCTATCCTTGTTCCCTTTATCCCCCCACAGACACTTTGATCTTTGATTTTACTTAGGAAATTAGGTCTTCTCAACATCTTTCCATCCCCAAAGTTTTTATCAAAGCCAATTCTGCTGACTTCACCCTACCCCCTTCCCAGACTAAGATGCATATGCTTTACCTTTCCTCCTCTCATCCCCAATCTCCTTCTCTCCTCTCCCTACAAGCTCTTCTATGGTCTTTATCACCAGCTTGTAGGAGGCCTGGAAAACTTCCACACAAAAAAATTGAGACTGATCAAAGCTCCTGGGGCTCTTTAGACAGGGAATTATTGTCAGCAAGGTCTCCGTCCCCCAGGGATCGGGACATGGCATATATAGGACTTCCTTTTAAAAATCTTCTGACTCCATACCTACTCCCCTTCTCTCCCTCTGCCCTATTCAGGTACCTATATTCTTACAGAGGTAAATTTATCATCATCATTTTCTATCTCATTTGACTACTTGAAGCAAAACTCCTCAAAAAACTTGTCTATGTTTTTCTTTTTAAGAACTATTTACGTTACAAATTCCTAGAGGACAGACTTTATCTCTGAAACACTTGATAAGTGCTTTTTTGGAAATTATTTTGTAGTTCCAGTTGGTAAATAAAATGTTTTTTTTTTAATAAAACAAAAAAGTGGATTGCCACTTTAATTGTTTCTAAAGGTACTGCACATTAAAAATGGAGATTGACCTTCAGGATAGTGACCAAGAGTGAGGCTGTTTCAAGGAAACATCAGGTGACAGTGAAAATTTTGACTTTATTTTCTACCTGCCATGGTATTTTACCCCCTGCATGACTTCATGTATTTTCTCATTGGAGGTGTTAAGCCAATATTAGTGGCAGAACTCTCTCTCAACCAGGGACCAGATTGTGCCCTACCCTGAAAACACTGTCATCATAATCTCTTTATTGTTGAGTGAAATTATAAGATAGATGTCTGGAGTTTCCTTTAAAATTTCCTCTAAAGTTTCCAGCCTCTCCTCCCCACAAAAAGTATGTGAGGAGGTATGTAGGTGGTTCATTATACTTGTTTGTTCTTTTGGGTTTATGTTTAAAACTCTCCCATAATTCAAAGTTAAAAAAACAAATAAATGACAATGAAATCGCAAAGGAAAAATAATTACGTCTATATTGCCCATGTGTCCTTCCTGTGCTACCTACTATATACCAGCATCTTCATTATTTTATTTAATGATCACAATAGCCCTAAAAAATTAGATGAGTGAATAGAAGCTTAGATGGTTTAAGTGAACTCCCTCAAGAATGCCCTAGTAAGATGTACTATATAAACTTGCTGACTCCAAAGCCTGTGCCTATCGTATGCCAGAAAAATAATATACTACTATTGTTTTTGTAATTCAAATGGAAGAGCAAACTTGCTGGAAAGAGAAACCTAATCTACAGATAAGAAGAAGTGTCTATTATTTGCCAACAAACTTTTTCCATACAAAACAATAAATTTTGAAATATACAACTTGGGATAACTTTTTGGTCTCTAAATCACAAATTGATGGTTGGGTTCCTTTTAGTAGACTGCCTCATCTCTTTGCCTGCATCTTGCTTTCTTTTCATGCTTCTCAGTAGGATTATAACAAACTGAACCATAGAATCACTTGTAATGAATCCAGTTGTGACTAACGCAAATGCCATTGCTTAATGGGTGATTGAAAACATTGAAAAGCAAAGAAAAATCTTCACTTTAAGTTAGGTGTATTTTTCTGATTTACACTGTTAAACCACATAAAACATTTTTATAGTTGTTAAATGTTTTTAAAAAATGTTTTATTAAAAAAACGTTTTATTTATTTTTAAGAGAGAGAGAGAGAAACAGAACATGAGCAGGGGAGGGGCAGAGAGGGAGACACAGAATCTGAAGGAGGCTCCAGGCTCTGAGCTGTCAGTGCAGAACCCAACACAGAACTTGAACTCCCAAACGGTGGGACTCGAACTCATGAACCATGAGACTGTAACCTCAGCTGAAGTCAGATGCTTAACCAACAGAGCCACGCAGGCGCCCCTAGTTATTAAGTGTTTCTAAGAGCAGAGGTGCCTGGGTGGCTCAGTTGGTTGAGCAACCAACTCTTGATTTCAGCCTAGGTCATGATCTCACAGTTTGTGGGAACAAGCCCCACATCAGGCTCTGCACTGATATCATGGAGGCTGTTTGGGGTTCTCTCTGTCCCTCTCACACTGCCCCTCCCCCATGCATGCTGTCTCTCTCTCTCTCTCTCTCTTTCCCGAATAATAAATAAATTTTTAAAAATTAATGTTTTTAAGAGTAAAGTACAGGGGCACCTGGGTGGCTCTGTCAGTTGAGCGTCTGACTTTAGCTCAGGTCATGATCTCATGGTTCGTGAGTTCGAGCCCCATATTGGGCTTGCTGCTGTCTGCACAGAGCCTGCTTCAGATCCTCTGTCTCCCTCTCTTTCTGCCCCTCCCCTGCTCATGCTCTCTCTCTAAAAAATAAACATTAACAACAAAAACGAAAAAGACTAAAATATAGAACTGCATATCTAGACCATGGTGAGTTTAAATTGATGGTATCCAAATTACTGAGATGTTTCTGTATAAGCACTGCTTATAACTGCTAGCAACTTGATGTTGTTTTTAAATTCCAGAGATAGCTTTTACCTCTTTTTTATTTCCTTCTCTCTTTTGAGCAGTTCCAGGGACACTCCTCAAAGTCACTGGGCAAAGACTTTGTAGATAAAGAATGGCCCTTTTTTTGGCACTTCCCCATGATCTTCCTTTGTTTCAGCCCCAGTGGTCTTTAGGAGACCTTTCCATGTACAGTGGTGATGAAGGGCTTGTTCTGAATCTCTTGTGACCTGAGGCATCCTTAGGTTTGCCAGGTAGGGTTAAGAGTGCAGACAAAGTGTGGAATATTTTTCTTTGCAAAGGTAATCGGCCCACGTGAGATTTGAAATTTGGCTTCATAGGCATCATGTCAACTAGTCACAGACTAACCTCGAAACACATGATGGGCTCAGAGACTCACATCACATGGTTGTCAACAGAAAAATACTTTTATCCAAACTGTCTGTATTTAAAAGAGAAAGCAGGGTGCTGATGAAAAATTTTGAAATCATTTCCCTGTGATATTAGTGCATAACTGAAAGAAAGTACATAAACTGATTCAAAAAGAGCATTGTCACTTGGTCTTTTCAGCTAACACATAATTCTATCTGTGGATACCGTCTTGTGCTTCGACAATGTATACATTTGTATTGGCAGGAAAGAACTTTTATTGACCTTTTGAATAGCAGCCATTAATCTCTAACAATACTTACTCCCACATTAAGCATTTCCTGATCAAGGGTCTGAAAGGAAACAAAAAACAATGTGCGCAAATTTTAGCAGACTCTGCTCTACTCCTGCCTTTTAAAAGTTATAATAATAAAAGCACATTTGCAGGTCCATGGCTCTGTGGGGAATAGCTAATTTGTGAGGAAAACCAGCCATAAACCAGGGGTTTGTATGTTCCTAAACAAATGCAAAAAATGGTCTGATGGGCTCAAAACCAACTTGTACCAATGAAAATGAGTGTCCCTTGAACAGTGGTGTTACTGTTTCTGAACCTTAAATGGATCTTTCCTGAGATGGCATATTGTAGTACCTGTCAATTTGGACTAGTGAAAAAAATTTCGTATGTGATAAAAATAGATACTATATGTGATAAATACTATATATGAGTGTGCACATTTGGCTGTATATATAATTTTTTAATTAACAATTTTTTTTCTTAACCTCAAAGCAATGTGTAAAGTGAACTATGTTCTGAAACCTCTGAAACCACCAAAATGCACGTATCTTGTTTTCTTTAATGGAATGTTAATTCCTGGTGTGGCATTTACTAAAGACAGTCATTTGAGTGCACAGTTGAATACACAGCTTGAGCCCTGAGTATTTGTTTTCTTTGCAATATCTGACTTGTTTATAGGTGCATGTGGCGTAACATGTCAGCTTGAAGTGCCAGGTATGCTGACTGCAAAATACCTGGGCAAAGACATTTCCTGGAAAAAAAAACAAACTTACACATCCTGACAGGGAGACACTTCCAGGGTCACTGAAGAGTTGCACACAGGAAACTCTAACCTTTGCACTTCCTTTCTTTCTCTTCAGAGCTATAATTGCTCAAGTGGGAAGGGATACTGGGTAAGGATATTTACCTTCTTCACCTGTGAGGCAACATGCAGGTGGATAAGATCCCATTTCCCTCTGAGGTTCACTGTCACACACAATGATCACACATACCACACTTTTATCTATGTGCAGTGCAGAGTGGATCAACAATCTGGTCATTCCTATTGATTATCTACCACCATATGATAGTTGATTCAACTGACCAAGGAATAATTGAAAGCAGTTATGGAATGCTGACTAGGTAGTGGAGGGAATGTGAGGGGAAAGAATAAGCATAGGGTCCCTGACCTCAAATAACTGGAGAGACATGATCTCCACTGCCCTTGCTTCACTTCAGGCACACTCACTACCTTTCACATGGTTTGTTGCCGTAGCCTCCTGACTGATTTTCCCTTCCTGTGGTCTTGTCACCCATCATTCTCCGTATCACAGCCAGAGTCTGCTTTTTAAAATACAAATCAATCAAGTCTTTCCTCTGCTTAAAATATTGAGAGGCTCCCTATTGCTCTGAGAGGCTTTCATGGACTGGCACCTACTCACCACTCCAGCCTCATCTTTCACTGTGTGCCTCCCATCTGTGGTCCCACCATACTGACATGTCTGTAGCTTTTGAACGTTTCCTGTGTTAAATAGTGTTGAGAGTCTCCTCTTTCATTGTGTATTATGCAAATGATCTGAAGGAAAAGGCACTAATATTTCACATGTTTCAAACTGATGAAAGCCATACATTGATTCTATTCATTGATTTTTGTACTACTTTATTTTTAATGCCATTTCCACATCAAGTGAGGGTCATTAGGCAAGGAAAGCAATTCTGCATACAAATACCTACTATTAGGCTAATGCTTAAAAGCTATTCCATTACTTGTTATAACTTGCTCACATGTTTTTTCAAGGACTTTATGGGAGAGGACTTCTGTTCTGTCCAGGTGTTCAGAGATTTTTGTATTTTGATAGAGTGTCATTCTTGTATCTCTTCCAAAGTGGTGGAGTCTTATTGTAATTACATGTTCAGGAATCATGTTGTAATTTATAAGTGTATGGATGGAGTCATGCTCTGATTTAGTAAATCCAAAAATCAGGCCAAACATAAAATAATTCTAGGGGTAACTTTATATATTTAAAAAATTTATGTTAAAAATAATTTTTGTGTGATTTAAAACAATTTTATTGTCTGTCCTTTTTTGTTGAGGTATAATTGTCATATAACATAGTGATTTCAGGTGTAGAACATAATGATTTGATATTCATATGTATTATAAGCGATCATCACAATAAGTCTAGTTAACTTAGAATATTTTATTAAAAAAAATTTTTTTAACGTTTATTTATTTTTGAGACAGAGAGAGAGCATGAACGGGGGAGGGGCAGAGAGAGAGGGAGACACAGAATCGGAAGCAGGCTCCAGGCTCTGACCCATCAGCCCAGAGCCTGACGCGGGGCTCGAACTCACGGACTGCGAGATCGTGACCTGAGCTGAAGTCGGACGCCCAACCGACTGAGCCACCCAGGCGCCCCTTAGAATATTTTATTTAAACATTTGAATGAATAATTTACAAATGTGGTTGAAGAGCTAGAAAAAGGTATAATGTACACAAGTATATATATTTTCTTTTTTTATATATACAAATGGAAGATACTATGTACACTGTTCTGTAACTGGCCCTTGACAGATATCAAATATGACTTGGAAATCTTTTCCTGTTAGAACATATGGAGATTTTACATTCTTTTTAATGACTGTGGAGGGTACAGTAGGTAGTTGGGTATTGTGGCTTAGTGCAGTCCCCTGTTGGTGGGCATTTAAACTATACCCAGTCTTTTGCTATGACAATCAATGCTGCATGAATACCTTATACACACATCTTATCACACATGTAAGAGTATTTCTCTTGGTCATAGTCCCCAACAGTTGGAACTGCTGAGTCAAAAGATATATACATCTGTGGTAGATTTTGTTTAATTGCCTTGGTCTGTTTTCTCACACTTTTGCCAACACAGTGTATTAACATGTTGCTGATTGGGTGTTTTACTTCCTTTGCCAGTCCAAAAGGTGAAATGGGTATCTCCTTGTAGTTTTAAGTTACATTTCTCTTCTGATTGAGGTTGAGTATCTTTTCAAATGTTTTTTAGAGGTATTTGTATATCCTTTTCTATGACTAGTCTGTTTCTAGCCTTTGCCTGTTTTGGCTGTTGTACTGTTGGTCTTTTATTGATTAATAAGAGCTCTTGATATAGTAAAGGAATTAGTTTTTTATCTGTGATATGAGCTGTAAATGAAATATTTTTCCCACCCCATTATTTTTATTTTGACTTTGCTTTTGGCATTTCTTGCTATGCAGAATTTCTTATTACTATTATTAGTCAGACATCAATCTTTTATGGCTTCTGATTTGGATCAAATTTAGAAAGCCCTTCCCACTTTTAGATTATGAAAACTTTCTTTCAAATTTTCTTCTGGTCCTTTTTTTTTTCCTTCCCGTTTTTGCATTATTTTACCCATCTAGAATTCATCTTTGTTTATTTTTTTTTTCAGTATCAGTAAAACATCCTTATTATACTTCATTTTTGAAACAGCTTACTTTTTTAATTTTAAATGAATAAATTTATTTTATTTTATTTTTTGATTTATTATTTCTTTAAATTTATATCCAAATTAGTTATCATATAGTGCAACAATGATTTCAGGAGTAGATTCCTTAGTGCCCCTTACCCATTTAGCCCATCCCCCCTCCCACAACCCCTCTAGTAACCCTCAGTTTGTTCTCCACATTTATGGGTCTCTTATGTTTTGTCTCCCTCCCTGTTTTTATATCATTTTTGTTTCCCTTCCATTATGTTCACCTGTTTTGTCTCTTAAAGTCCTCATATGAGTGAAGTCATATGATTTGTGTCTTTGTCTGACTAATTTCACTTAGCATAATACCCTCCAGTTCCATCCATGTAGTTGCAAATGGCAAGATTTCATTCTTTTTGATTGCCAAGTAATACTCCATTGTATATATATATACCCCATCTTCTTTATCCATTCATTCATCAGTGGACATTTGGGCCCTTTCCATGCTTTGGCTATTGTTGATAATGCTGCTATAAACATGGGGGTGCACGTGTCCCTTCAAAACAGCACACCTATATCCTTGGATAAATGCCTAATAGTGCAATTGCTGGGTCGTAGGTAGGTCTATTTTTAGTTTTTTTGAGGAACCTCCATACTCTGTTTTCCAGAGTGGTTCCACCAGCTTGCATTCCCAGAATTCATCTTTGTTTAAAGTGAATCACTTTACTTTTTTGTAGATGGCTGTTGTATCAGTAGGGGTCTAGTCAGGAGCACAGAAACCACTCTACATAGTTCAAGCATAAAGGAGTTTATAAAGGGATTTAATTATACAAATGCTAGAAAACTGAAAGAGTAAAAAGAGAATGCTGAGGTAACCAGAGATAATAACTGCCTGCCTCTAGAGCTGGGGAGACACAGGGAAGGGGTAGAATTGCTAGAACTCGTTGTGCAGAGGGGGCACCTCTCTGAAGAGGGAGCACCTCTCTGAAGAGGGAGCTTCATGGGCTGGTTCTAGGAGGTCTGAAGAAGCTGGAACTGGAACAATACTGTCAGAAACAGGACAAAACAGAAAGGTACCCCTCATTCTCCCCTTCCCACCTTTTAATATTCCTCTAGTGACTCCTATTGGCAGGCAGAACCCAATAGGAAGCAGCAAGCATAGGACTATAGGAAATGTAATTTGCAGACTTTCAGACTCAGTATCACAGAGTAGAATAAAGATAATTGATTTTACAACTGAGAAATAATAAGTAAATAACCATTAATTGATTTTTTACTTTTCCTCCTGTGATTTGAAGTGTCACTTTTGCCTTATAATATTTAAATCCATTTCTGAGTTATAGTTCAACACATAGATTTCTCTGCCTATTTCATGCTTTAGTATCACATTGTTCTAATTAGTTTAGCACTATAATATATTTTTGTGTGTGGAAAGACCTGTCCTCTCTCACTACATTGTTTCTAAATTTCCCCAGTTATTCTTATTTAAAAGAGATGGCTTTATAATCAAAAGATCTTTAAAGGAACTTAAAAATCAGGATTTGTGGGGTTTTTTTTAAAGATACTTTCTTTTTTTGTATATTTTTCATTGTTCATGGTAATCAGAATCTCTCTGTATTAGATTCTTAACAAATATTTGCAGCTATCTAACGTTTAAAATGTCATTATATCTTTTTAGTATATGTGCTGCCGAAGCGAGCACTGTTATATCTTTTTTTTATTGCATTCCTATGACCTCCAAACCAGTTTTAGTTTTAATTTTATTGTATTGACAATGATTGAGTGTATAAAGAAAGCGCAGAGATCTTTTCCTTTGTCAGCAGTTCTTTATTTAGTTCTTTGCTTCTGTGTTGATATGAACCACCAGAAACGGGGTTTCTAACAAGCTTTATCCAGACTAGAGCTGGTGGCTTGGACTAACGTGGTAACAGTAGTGGTGGTGGTGAAAAGTGCTCAGATTCTGTACAAATTTTGTAGGAGAGCAGATTGTATCTGATGGCAGGTTGAGAGTGGGATATGTAAGAAGGAGGTTATCTAAAGCTGTCTCCAAGGTTCTTTGGCCCAGAAAATGGATAACAGAAATTGTCATTTACTAAGATGGGGAAGACTGCAGATGGGGTGGAGTAAACAGGTGTTGACTGGCAATGCAGTTTTACACATGTTATTTTTGAGATAATGTTAGACATTCAAGTACAGAGAGATATCCAGTAGGCATTTGGATCTGAGTCTGGAGTTCAGGGAAAAGGCTGGGCTGGGGTTATCAGTTTGGGAGTCACCTGTGTGGAGATGGTATTTAATTCCATGAAACTGGGTGAAATCATGAAGATAGTAAATGTGGAAAAGGTAAAATGTCCAGGTTCTGAGCCCCAGGAAATTTTACCCCCAGAGGTCAGGAGGATGAGGAGGAATCAGCAAAGGAGAATGAGAATGAGCAGCTAGAAAGGTAGGAAGGAAATTAGCAAAGTAGGGTGTTTTGGAATCAAAGTGAAGAATTTTTCAAGGTGGAGAAAAAAATTAAAAGTATCAGTTCCTGCTGGTGGATCAAGGAAAATGAAGAATGAGAGCTGACTGTTGCATTTAGTGACAGGAAAGTCATGGTTTGCTTTAATAAGAGAGGTTTCAGTGGAGTGATAGGAGTAGAAACCTGATTGGAGTGGCTTTGACTTGGTGGTACCTAAAGTTCCAAGTGCCTCCACTTTAGCAACTGCAATTTCAGAAGTACCTGGTTGTTTTCTTTCTTTATGGCTTTGGTGAGTCTTTAGGAGCTGTGGCTAGAAAAAACAATGCAGGCACATCAGGAAGAGATGCTTCAAGTGGTTTTGCCATGGTTAAGTCATCTTGGGACAAAAGCCTTCAGAACTGATCTCCATGAATATGACGCCAGCTGTGGAGTGACCACTAGGACTTCAGCTGGAGAGATTCCATGTTGTTGCAACCCCATGGTGTCTTGCTAAATTAGCTCTTGGGATTAAGCATGTGTGAGGAGTGGCTGCAGAAAGAGGGCATTCAGACTACATGCTTGTTGACCTTGAAGGTCATGGAGAAATTGGAAGGAAATTTAGGGATATTCTCGTAATATTATTTAAAACTGGCCACTGCTGAATATGAAATAATGAGTTCAGCATTGAGAAATCTGGCAGCACTGGTTGTCTGATCTCATCCACCTGCCTCTTCTATTTAGTCATCTCCGCCATGCTTTCATTTGGCCATTGGTCTGTGGATAATGAAGCATGTTAATGACAGCCCAGATAAGGCTGCTAACCACAAAAACTCAGTAGAGGTCAATGCATATCAATTGTCTGAAATGACAATGTTTGGCAATTTGGTAACTTCAGAAAAGGAGCAGGAGTTTTAAATAAACCAGGAAGACTATGAACCATTTTGACTTTGTCATGATCAAGAAAATTCTCTCCCTGAAAGTTCCCAGCTATTAAAATGAATCTTGGCCAGTTGTTCTTGGTCATTTATTATGAAAAAGCTGATGCGTTGAGAACATTATACAATCTAGTAAGGCATAGATTTTTAAACATCAGAATCAATGTCAGGTTATCAGATAAAGCTCAGGCTTAGGCTTAGGAATGAAAAAAATTTCCCAAGAGGTGGGCTGCAAGTATAAGACCATGGTATGTAAGTCAGAGTGCTCCCAACTTTAAATGAAGATTGGTTATTGGTGGTAGTCACTGATAAGCTTATAACAAAATTAAGTTTTTCTAACATTTTCCCTCAAGAAGACTATAATGAAATTGGTTGACTAAAAGATCTGCCATGGGAAGAAAGTATGCTACAAATAATACTTTAGATATGCACTGATCTGAAAATTAGGGTAAAAATACTGAATCAAATATTTTGAACTTAGTAACCAGATTCCTATTGCTAATGGACAAATAATGTATTTGAATACAAACTCAAACTTCAATGAAATGTCAGTTGCTTTTTTAGGGCATTGATTTTATAGCATGCCAGAATTCCTTCCAAGTGTGCCCAATGACATTTAAATGCTTATTATCATCTGGAAACTGATCGCTGAAGAACATTGCTTATTTCACATTTTTAAAACAAATTAATTAGCATATGGATTAATTCCTACTTGAGATTGTTGCAATGCATTTATTAGTGAGTTAGTATAGTGAGAGATCTCTGGTCCCAGAATCAGGAGACCTGGATTCTAATGTATAATCAATAACCAATTAGCTGTACCTCTTGGAAAAATCACTGGCTTCTCTGAAGCTGTTTCCTTAGCTGTAAACTAAGGGGCTAAAGTTCTTTCTTACTCTAAATTCCCGTGATTCTATAAATAAAAAGTCCTGCTATCACTTGGCCAAAAAACTGGAATTAAAATTACTCATTCCTTATGATTTCCTTATGTTATCCCATGCTCTAGAACTTTCCTCCCATCCTTCCATCCAAAAGGTTCAGAATGAATAATTAATTATAGGAATCACCTCCCCAAATCTCATTCTTACTGGATTATAAAGTCATGGAAGCATGGGATTATGTCCTATTTATGTGGGTTCCATCACAATGACTAGCAGAATAGCAACTTTACACATGAATAAATGAATAAATTAGTAAGTAGATGGAAGAAGAAAGGGAGGAGAGAGGGAGGAAGGAAGGAGATAACTAACTGCTCCATCTATGGTGTGTTCTGGTGCCAGTGGAAAGAGGAGTGGTAGACAGCCTCGTCAACTTTCAGCAAAAGAAGGAAGAAAGACAAATCAAAGAGATATTTGGTAAAGGTTTGATTTAATTTCTATAGTAGAGATCTTTATTTTAAGCAAATTCAACACAGTGGAATTCTAGTCTAACACAATTATTTTATCTTTCCCTTGGATTTTTTTTTTTTTTTTTTGTATTAGAGCTTGATCTAAACTTGGGTTAGAGAGTCAGGTAAGAACAATTGAGCAAACTGAAGAAGACTCAATTGAGAGATGGACGTATGAAAAGAGAGGAGACTCAATGAATTTATTGATTTGAAAAACAAATACACAAGGCATACCTGTTAGTTCTGGTGAAATGAGTATTATTAGCACCAGCAGATTTCATCCTTCTTGAGCTTTCTGGTGTATTTGAAAAAAAAATGAAGTGTTTCATATTTGAGAGGCTCTATATTGATAGATATATATGGAGAATTCATGAAGTATAGTATTAAGATTGCCAGCCCTGGAGTTAGACTACCTAGATTTGTGTCGTGACACCAGCAATTGTTAGTTGTGTGACTTTGGGTAGATCGCTGAACTTCTTTGCACCTGTCTCAGATACCTCATCTAGAAAATAATGATAATAATAATACCTATCTGATAAGGTTATTGTGAGGCTTAAATGAGATAATATTTGCAAAGTGCTTTGCATATTTCCTGGCATATAGTAAGTGCCCAATAATATGAGGGAGAAAGAGAGATGGAAAGAGAGACAGAGAGAATGTGTGTGTGCTGACATCTGTATATATGTATGTAGAGAGAAAAATAATTCTGAAAAGATCCATCTCAAATTATCAATAAAATTAGATCTGGGGAGTAGATTTGGGAGGATGTGGCATTACCTTCACTTTTTCTTTAATATTGATTCTGTAATGTTGATTTTTTATAATCAACTTTTATTACATTATAACTTTAAATTTTTAAAAATTTCAGTAGTAGATCTAAAGAAATAATTTGCCAAACTAAATTAATCTAGAGAGAATACAGTTTAAACTAGTTTATGCAGAATCAAGGTAGCAGAATAGACCATAAACAACAATTCCTTTGTCGGGGGTTAATATTAATATGCACATTCAAATCTATGGTTTTAGGATATTACTATCTCCACCAGAGTTGGGAAAGTTCAGAGATTTCTTGGATCTTACTTTATCACTCACCTGAAAAGCAGGGCCAGAACTCAAGTGCTCTGATTCCAACAGAGGCCCTCCACTACTTATGACATCTACAGTGTTGATCCACTCCACCAAGCCCATTTTTAAGAGATAAGTAATAACTCATTTACATAATATTGAAACCCAGCAGAGTGGAGAATGATATTTTCTGATGAGCGTGCTAATTTGCTTTAGATCTTGTAAAGATATTGATGAAACTCTTAAAATATATGGTCACCATTCTGGTAATTTCTTATATCTTGTAAAGTTTACATAAATTGATGCTTTAGGCTGTTGTGGGTGATAAACAATCTTTCACCTTGTGGATAATTCAGCGTGGTTAGCTTTGGTTGAGATCTCATTTTTCTGGCTGCAGATTCACAAGATCCCCCAAAGAGTCTATTCAGTAATTGTGATGCATTCCTGTAGCATTTAAGACTAAGCCCTAAAAGCTTTGCTTTGTATACTTGATCTGTAGCGACCTTTAGATTTTGCTGCCCATTGAACCGAAGGTCTTCCTTGTGAAATCATAGAATAGTGCCCCAGTTCACTTTCTGTTACTTGATATCACTGAACAAAAATACCATTATCAGTGTCTGAGAAAAGAAAAAAAAAAGATATGGTACCCTGTCTCTTTAAGAGTTTAAGAATACCAAACACAGTAGAGTTAATTCTTTTGGGGGGCTGTGCCTTGAGAATTTTCTGGCCCAGAATCAAGCTACAGATAATTAATTATGTCAGTGAAAAGCTCTGATGGCCTGCTCTCTTCAGAGAAAAGTGACATCATCCATAGAATTCTCTGGCAATAAAGAACAAAGCTGTGAGTGCAGGAAATAACAGACAGATGTCCATGAGTGCATATTTTATCTACTTCAAAGTGCATTGCAAGAAGTCGTGCTCTAGGGCTGTCTCCCAGCAGCAGTGGCTTGGCAAGGGGTCTTGGAGAATTAGAGAAGTAAGTTTACAGGATTGGCTTCACTGCCTCACATCCTCTGGCCTGACAATAGCAGTGCAGCATCTTCAGGGAAGTTACTAAAAAGATGATAGTGCTCAAAAAATTGTTGGCAAGATCATGGCAAGCCAATCAAGTTATGTAGTGTGAGGAAATTGGGCCAGATGGTGGTGGCACCATTTGTGGATGAATGTTAGTACAGGAAACATTACCCAGAGAATTGAATTCCAGGGCCTTCCTTTGCTTTGTAGTTATGTCGTATTTTCATATGTAACTTGTAATGGAGAGACTAAATACCTTGGAACCAGATACCTCTCTTTCTTATGAATCCTATGACCTTGAACAAGCTACTTAATTTTTTTGAGTCTTATTTTCATCATCTGTAGAATGGAATTAAGAGAAATGATACCCCTGAAAAGAATTTTGTCCATACTAAGGTGCAATGTAAGTATTGGTTGTTATTAAATTCAACTCTGTCCTTCCTTGCAAAATATTTTAGTTTCATATTATGCATACAGACTCAAATATATTAGCTAGAAAAGATGTTTACTTACACAAAAATTTTTAGGCATAATAGAAAGATCATTGTCTCAAAATTTCAAATTCCAGAGGACCAGAAATTCTCCTATTAGAAATTTATTCTGGGGCACCTGGGTGGCTCAGTCTGTTAGGCGTGACTTCAGCTCAGGTCATGATCTCGTGGTTTGTGAGTTTGAGCACTGTGTTGGACTCTATGCTGACAGGGCAGAGCCTGGAACCTACTTCAGATTTTGTGTCTCCCTCACTTTCTGCCCCTCCCTTGCTCGTGCTCTGCTCTTTCTCCCTCTCTCTCAAAAATAATAAATAAACGTAAAAAAAAAGAAATTTCTTCCTCTGAGTTGAAACTACCTATGCCAGAACTTTCTTCAAATTTTTTTAAATCTGGTGATCAAAGTAAAACCAGTTCAATACAGGTCATTGAGAATATGCATTCTTGATGAGAGTGCTATTGTTCCCAAGAGTGTGAAAATTGATTCTTAGGGGAGGCAAAGAAATTTTAGATGTTACAATGGTTTGTGGCCCTCAAAAACACCACAGTACATAAATAGATATACAATATGGCTGTGGTATTAAAATTTCATAAGTGTGGTGGTAATTACAAAAAATAATTTAAAAAGTCTTACTAGAAGAGAACAAAGTGAAAAAATTTTGAGAAACACTTACTTAGAAATATGAAAAGTTACAAAGAAAAATACCAATCACCCATAATTCTACCAGCTTGAAGGAATAATAGTGAATATTTGAGTATTTTTCTTCATATGTTTCTTATATAATTGCAAATGCAGTGTATACCCAAATTTGAATACATATTTGTTATAAGCACTTCCCATATCCTTCAACATCCCTTGAATTGTAATTTTTAAAGTCCACAAAATATTTTATCATATGGAAGTATTGTATTCTATTCAAATATTTTCTTATTGAGTATTTAAGTTTCCAATGTTTTTATTGTCATAAATAACATTGTAATGAACATATTTGTGCACCAATCTTTGTCCTCACAAGAAGCCTTAGGAATTTTCTCACTGACATACCTGCACCCTTTATAGCTGAGGATAGTTACCCCATATCTGTCATAGTTGTTAACAAATACTTCTCTTTTTTTTGCCATTTAATTGGCTATGGGGTTTTTTTACACATAGAATTTCTTATCTTTTTCTTTGTCATTTCAGAGAATGTCTTTACCTCATTCAGAAGTCAGATAACTACCCATGTATATTCATTCATTCATCTTTGAACAGAAAAACACATAAAACAAGGTCATATGTTAACTAGTTGATGAAATCGTTGTGATGAGGGGCTTGTAGAAGCCTAATTATATTTTCCCTGGGAGCAATGATTCAGTATTTTCTAATTCAGTGTTTCTGGTAACTTCACAGAAAATAACTATTGCAAATAAGAATCGACTGTTGTTCATTTCTATTTGTTTCTTGTATGCAAGAAGGAACCTGAACCATGGAGAGATTTTACAGGGATTTCATGAACATACTGAGAGTAATAAATCAGTATCTTGTGGAATCTGAACTTCCTCTTGTGAAAGATAAAAGGTAGATTTTTAAAAAGCAGTTCTGTTCCCAAAGGAGAAAATGTACATGCTTAGAAAAAGGGAAAAACAGGAAATTGTTGTTGGGCAAGTAGAATATGTATACACAACACACACACATACACATACACACACTTTATTCATACATTTAGCAAACATTTATTGAGCAACCACTTGTGTCAGTCACTGCGCTAGAGACTAGGGACACAAAAGAAAATGAGAGGCTTCTTCCCTCACTGTGTTCTCAGTCTTGTGGAGAGGGAGAAAATGAACAGTTGAAATTATGAAGTGGTGAGTATAGTAATTAAGGGAAGTATCAGGCATCAGAAATGACAGTTTGTAGGCCCATTCTCAAATTTCAGGTATCACATAGCTTCTAAACACTAATGGGGAGGTAATAATACACATGAGAATTTCTTGTTTAAAATAGTTTTGAATGTGCCCCATTTCTGATCCAATATAGTGAAAAAGCAAAATATTTGTATGAGCGGATACAATGGACTATGTTTTCTCTTTGAACGAGTAGATTTGGCATTTCAAACTGAGACATGGCACTAGAAGGCCAAATATCGCCCATTAAAAAGCATTCGGCAAATTACAAATAGAAGTTTTAAAGCTTTCTCAGGATCTCCTTTCTTTAAAAAGGACATTTCAAGTAGGAGCTCTTATAGGAATTCTATTAAACATCAAAAATGCAATTTTTAAAAATTAACGTTTCTATTTTTGGGGACTTGTTTTTATTTACTTTCCTAAATCAGAGGGCTTGACTTTGCTCGCACCTTCATTTGTAGGCAATGCCTGCTTTTCACATGAGTGCTAGTAGAAGATGTGTTCTTTAACATTCTTACTCCTGCCAGGCTTTAAATAGAATACTCAGAAAAGTTTAAAAAAATGGTAGGTCATTTCTGCTGCAATATGATTTTTTGACATGGTGATGAAGGAACTACAGACTCTAAAGTAAACAGTGCAGTTCAAATTCTTGAGTTAGAGAGAAAGCTGTTCCTTCAAATTACATCCACAAATAGAGCAGGAGGCTCAAAAGCACAGGATAAGCCAACATGGCATTGCCGGCGACCAGTTAGGTTTGTGGCATAGGAATCACAGATATCGTTACGAGTGGTTTGTACAGTCACAAAATATTGAGAGGAACAAGGATGAGAAAAACTGCCTTAGTCTTTGATTTACTGAGTTAGTTTGCAGGAAGACTTTTGGTTATGTTACTCACTAGATGCAGCTGTCCCACATCAGCTGATTCACCTTCATAAGAAAAGAAAAGAGAAGAGAAGGGAAGGGAAGAGAAGAGAAGAGAAGAGAAGAGAAGAGAAGAGAAGAGAAGAGAAGAGAAGAGAAGAGAAGAGGAAAGGAAAGGAAAGGAAAGGAAAGGAAAGGAAAGGAAAGGAAAGGAAAGGAAAGGAAAGGAAAGGAAAGGAAAGGAAAGGAAAGAGAAAATCACCTTCTATTGAGCACCTACGGTATTCCATAGGCACTATTAGGCACTTCCCATAGATTTCATTCTCATACAGACAGGAAAACTGAAGTTCAGGGCTAACTGGCCAAAGAGCACATCGCTATAGGAAACTGCACAGCCATGATTTGCCTGTTCGGCTCCCAAAGGGCAGGGCAATTAACATTTACCAAGGATCTTTACACATCAGCTCATGTGGTATCTGTGAGGTAGCTACTGCTATGGCCATTTTATGGGAGAAGAAATTGAGTTCAGAGAAGCTAACTAACTTACTTAAAGTCACACTAGCAGTAGTAGTGATAACGCACGTTTCTATCTCGAGATTCCCAAGCGCATGCTCTTTCAATTACATTGCTTGAGTTGTAGTAAAAAATAATCATAACACTAGTGCTCAGTTTACATCAAGAACTTGTTTAAAGATGAAAAACAAGTGTGTTGAAGAACCACATAAGAATATACATCTTCAGTGCACCAGAACAATTGATACTCAGAATGACCACCCCGAGTTCTTAAAAAGACGGTAACTTACATACATTATATTCTTTTAAGAGGAGAGAGACTTTATAATTCATTTGAGGATGCTCCTATTCCCAAGCCCTTAAAAAAAAAAAAAAAAAAAAAACAAACTCTAATGTTTAAAGTACTAACTCTTGATTACTTATCCCCAGTGTGATATTCCCTGTAGGTTAATAATGGCTGAGATTTTCTTGTATTTTTGTTTAAAATTTAAACTCTAGTTTTTCTAAGTTGGTCAAGTATGTGTTATAAACATAGAATTCATTAAAATCAGAGGCTGAAATGAATATATATAAAAAACATACCAAATCTGAAGGAACTCAATGATGTAGTCTTATCTTGTTGGATTGAAATATTTCCTCTTTTGAAAAAAATCTTACTTATATTTCCCAGCCCTCACCAGTCACAGGATAAAAATAAGATCAAAGAAACTAAGCTATCTTCTCCCTCTCCGGCCTCTACCCCCACCTGCTCTGTGGGAATGCCGGGCCCCCTTAGGTTCCTCCCATAATATGCTAGCAGTCCTCAGAGGATGACCCACACATTTTCTGCACACTCCTCTGGGCTACCATTTGGCATTTGCCATTTTGCCCTTGTTCCTACTCCAACCCACTGTGGTAATGATGGCCGCCCCTGTAAGTGCCTGCCTAAAGCATAGCCCACACTGTTGTCTCTTCTGTTTATATCAGCTGATGACTACTTGGAGGCCGCTCAGGCTGGTATCTACACTGAGAGCATAATGCTAGATAAATAGAGGGCTGCTCTTTCCTGCCTCCCCTCCCCCTTTACTACTGAAGCATGGTGTCTTGAATTCTAATTTACCAATTCCTCTTAGTTTTATTTAGGTCTTTTATGGCAGTCCCTCACCCTGAGACTCAGGCATGGCTTGAGGGAGGTGGGCTGGAGGAGAGTCTGAGTGACAGACACTATGCTGCACTCAGATTCACCCTTCCCCTCTGACCCTGCTTTATTGTCCTTCAACCAAAATGGTGCCCTTCCTCCCTTGGGATGAGTTCTTTCCCAGGAAGAGCCTCAGTTCCTCATGCAAATAGCCCTATGGCAAGGCCACCCTGCCAGTCAGTCCTCCAAACAGGATTATATTGCAAGATTTTGCTCATGCTTGAAAAATAACTTTTAGAGATAATCTAAAAAGGTGACAATCATAGAAAAAAGTAAAGAGGTGAAGAAAATGTAACTTAATAAGCAAAATTGTACCAGAGATGTCTATACAAAGATGTCTGGTGCCAGGTCTATTATAGATGCTTTACTGCCCTGGGTCTCATCTAGCTGGTTTTTGTTGAGGGGATTAAATTTATGGAGCTAGATAAACAACCACAGTGAGAAAATAATCATCTAATTGTGCCTTAGCAAAGGCTTCTTCCATAGTTTAAGGAATTCAGATTTTCAACTTGTTCACAGAAAGCTGGACTCTTATCTGCTGGACTGATTACATACAGGGGTGGGCAGTTTAAAGGCTTTGCTGGAGTCTTTATTAACACTTAACAAAAAGCCTGTAGTGTTTTGGAATTTAAGAAATTATACACTGTAGCATCACAGCACTTCATGGGGGAACCTGTGACCTTATCTAGTTTCTAATCTGGGACACAGCAGCTGTTGTACTATTAATATCCCAATGTGTGTAAAAAGAAAAAAGAAGAAAACCACATAAGAAGTGAAAATGTATTTAAATCCATGGATGACTCTGACATTCAGCTAACTAATCATAAGGAAAATATGACTGAATTTTTATAATTTATTGCATGGAATTTTACTTTTTTTTCCCTAAAGTGTTAATCTCTAAATAAAGGATTGGGAATGATTTTTCTTATTTGAATTATTTTGGGGGCAAACAAGGTACTCTTAATTTTTTTTCAATGTGGTAAAATATACATAATGTAAAATGTACCATTTTAACAATTTTTAAGTGTACAGTTCTTTGGCATCTTCCAAACCTGAAACCCTGTACCCATTAAAAAAAACTTTTTTATTTTACATTTATTTCTGTTTTTGAGAGACAGAGAAAGACAGACTTGAGTGGGGGAGGGGCAGAGAGAAGGAGACACAGAATCCGAAGCAGGCTCCAGGTTCTGAGCTGTCAGCACAGAGCCTGACATGGGTCTCAAACCCACGAACCAAGAGATTATGACCTGAGCTGAAGTTGAATGCTCAACTGACAGAGCCACCCAGGCACCCCTGAAACTCTGTGCTCATTAAACAAGTCTCTGTCTTCCTTTCCTCTCTGCCCTCAATAAGCACCATTGTTCTTTCTATCTCTGTCAATTTGACTATTCATATAAGTGGAATCATATAGCATTTGTCCTTTTGTGACTGGTTTGTATAACATCCTCAAGTTTCTTCCATGTTGTAGCACGTGTCAGGATTTCCTTCCTTTTAAAGGTCAATAATATTTGCATTGTGTATATATATCACATTTTATTTATCCTTTCATCCGTCAATGGGTTGTTTCTACCTTTTGGGTATTTCCAATAATGCTGCTATGAACATGATTGTCCCTGCTTTCAATTCTTTTGGGTATGTACCCAGAAATGGAATTGCTGGGTCATATGATAATGTACTTTTAGTTTGTTCAGGTACCACCATACTGTTTTCTATAGTGACATATATTTTACATTTTCATCAGCAGTGCACAATAGTTTACATTTTCTTCTACATCCTTGCCAATGTTAGTTATTTCCTGTTTTTTTTTTTTTTTTTTTTTTTTTTTATGATAGCCATCCTAATTGGTAAAAAGTGGTCTCTGTGGTTTTGATTTGCATTTCCCTAATGACTAGTAACAACTGATCATTTTTTCATGTGCTTGGTGGCTATTTGAATATCATACTCAGAGAGATATCTATTTAAGTCCCTTGTCCATTTTTTAATCAGGCTGTTAGTTTTTTTTTTTTTGTTTTTTGTTTTTTTGTTTTTGTCATTGAGTTGTAGGCATTCTTTGCATATTCTGGATGTTAATCTCTTAACAGATAATTGATATATGATTTGCAAATACTTTATCCCATTCTGAGTTGCTTTTCACTCTGTTGATTGTGTTCTTTGATACCAAAATTTTAAATTTTGTTGTAGTTTAATTGATCTACTTTTTCTTCTGTTGCCATGCTTTTGGTGTCACATATAAGTAATCAATGCAAAATCCAATATCATGAAGTTTTCCCCCTACAGTTTCTTCCAAAAGTTTCAGCTCTTCCATTTATATCTTTGATCATTTGGGGTTGATTTTTGCATATGGTGAAAGATAATGGCCGGACTTCATTCTTTTGCATGTGAATATTCAGTTTTCCCAACATCATTTGTTGAAAAAAACTGTCCTTTTCCCCATTGAATGGTATTGGCATTCTTACTGAAGATCATTTGATCATACATGTGAGGATTTATTTTTGTGTTCTCTATTCCATCCCACTGGTGTAGATGTCTGTATTTATGCCAGTACTACACTGTTTGATTACTGTAGCTTTCTAGTAAATTTGAAATCAGAAAGCCTGAAACCCCCAACATAATTCTTCTTCAAGATTGTTTTGGTTCTTTGGGGTCCTTTGAATTCCCCACTGCATTTTAGAATGCATTTTTTTTATTTCTGAAAAAGCATCATTGGGATTTTCCTTTAAAAGGTTCAAGCTATTATGTTGATAATAATAGCAAGTTTTAACATGAAAATAGCATCTGCTTTTAACATTTTAATGAAATCTTTCTTTTGGATGATATTCAGTCTAAAGTGCTAGAAAGGAGTGATCTTTCATAAACATAAGTATAGAGACTTTTAGGCACTATTGACCATATATTTATGGAAAGAAATTTCTCCAAAGAAACCAAAAGATACACTTTTAGTCCCAATGGCCATTTAAACTAACCATGTTTGAATTTTCTCCTTGTATGTTGTTATGTTACTAATCATGTTCACTTTGCTTTCTAAAATTCAGGAGAGAAAATGGATTTAATTTCGGTAGTAATAGCTAATATCATAAACTATGTAGCATTTTTTCTTCCACTATATTTATAGCTTATACCTAATAAGAGTAAATAGTATAATTCAATTTGTATGAGATTTAAAAATAGTCCATTTCCTGTTGCAACATTCTGGTAGAATGTACTGTTGTTCCTTATTCCGTTTACATATTTTCCTTTTGGAATAAACTTAAGAACAAAATGACTCCTAAATTGTAGACAAAAATGTCAGATGAAAGAGTAGAAGTTCACAAAATGTAATTGTTTAGATCTTTTAAACAAGGCTAAGTAGTTAAGGTTGTTCTGAGATTTTCAGTGCCAGTTTATGCCTCTTTGACTTCACATCATTTAATTTTACTTTACTTATTTGAACAAATATTTACTGAATTCTTATCATGTGAGCAGGCACTCTTAGTAGACACTGAAGACATGTCTTTGTCCTCAAAGCAGCTCACAGACTAAAAAAGAAATAGGCAGTAAACTAATAAATTGACTTATTTAAATAGATACAGAACATTGAATTGAGTTCCCAGAATAGGAAAGCATTAACAGGATGGGCATGCATTTGTCTTCCAGGACCATCTTTTCTAGAGTTCCTTGTCTTACTGAGGCAATAGGACCATATTTAGGTAGTTAACTAAATAATACAGAGAAGCAAGAGTGTTTAGGAACATTGATGTTCTGGCGTTCTTCCATAGACATAGAAATAGAAATAGATTTTTTCTTTCCTCAAAATGCATCCTCCATTTAAGGTCAGCAGCTCTTGGCAAGGAATGTCTTCTTTAAGGTGTGCAGTATCCATATGTAGGGACAGGCTTCTTAAGCTCTCCACCTAGATATGCTCCTTCTCAACCTAAGTGAGAGGACTGCCATGCTGGGGACCATGGTGGCATAGTCTAAGAATTCATCCCAAGTTGTCCATCTCAAGCAAATATTTTCTAAGTCCTAAACATTAAAGTGAATATTAAAATTGTGTTAATTTTTAAAAAAGTTTTAATCTACTTCCCACTCACCCAAGTCTTCAAGTAATTTTAGTGGTTCAGGAAGATATACCTTGTTTAGCTCGATTTTACCCTGTCCTCCGAGAGTCATATACATTCCCATTTTAGAAGTGTGGAAAAAGCTATGTCACATATACATAAGAACTAAGCACTTTTTACCACTCATTATGGGTTTTTCCCAAAGACTGAAGTCTCCCACAAGTTTAAAAATAGTTGAAATTGTCACCAGGCATAATCATCAATAATAGCATTTTGCCTTTAAAGGCAGCTAAGTTTTGAAAACACCGTCACTGAAATTCATTTCCTGAGTATAGTTAAGTCCCCACTGGCTGCTGATTCCTAGATGCAGGGAAATTTTGGAATATCCAATCTCCTGTCCACTTTGTATTTGCCCTAGGATGACCACCTTATCCCAGTTTTCCTGGGACTGTCCTGATTTTCTAAAGTCTAGCTTTGTGGGGCCCTACTCCTCTGAGTATCTGGCAAACTGGGACAGCTAATTACCCTTATTTGCCCAGAACTGGCAAACACTTCCAATAGTTTCCAGAGAGTCTCCTGGTTTAAGCTACTGGTCTGAAATGACCATGATTTTTTGGTGAAGAAGGATCAGTGGAACTAATAACATAGCGAGAACATGAGAAACCTCTGGGGCAAGCAAGTCCCTAGGAATTAGATGACCCTGCCCAGAAGACTGAGCTAACACAGCAGATATGTTAAGTGGTTTTAGTGCTGAATTGGCCTAACCATCTTAAAGCAGTGGTTTTTAAGTGCAGCTGTGCTTTAAAATCACCTGGAGAGAGGGGCACTGGGTGGCTCAGTAGGTTGAGCTTCTGACTTTGGCTCAGGTCATGATCTTACCGTTCATGAGTTTGAGCCCCACATTGGGCTCACTGCTGTCAGCACAGAGTCCCCTTCAGATCCTCTGTCCACCTCTCTCTCTGCCCGCCTCTCTCTCTGCCCCTCCCCTGCTCACACTCTCTCTCTCAACAATAAATAAACATTAAAAAAAATAAAATCACTTGTAGAGATATTTTATTTTATTCCAGTGTAACTGATGTATAATGTTATATTCATTTCAAGTGTACAATACAGTGATTCAATCATTCTATACATTATTCAGTGCTTATGAAGATAAGTGTACTCTTAAATCCCCTTCACCTAATTTATCCATCCCACTACACACCTCCCCTCAGGTAGCCATCAGTTCTCTATACTTAAGAGTCTCTCTTTAGTTTATCTCTTTTTCCCTTTGTTCATTTTTTTTTTCTTACCTTCCACATATGAGTGAAATCATATGGTATTTTTCTTTCTCTGATTTATTTCACTTAGCATTATACTCTCTAGATCCATCCATATTGTTGCAAATGCCAAGATTTCATTCTTTTTTATGGCTGAATAATTTTCCATTGTGTGTGTATGTGTGTGTGTGTGTGTGTGTGTGTGTGTGTATATATATATATATATATATATATATATATATATATATATGCCATTCTGGCTGGTGTGAGGTGATATCTCATTGTGATTTTGATTTGTATTTCCCTGATGATAGATGATGTTGAGCGTCTTTTCATGTAACTATTGGCCATCTGGATGTTTTCTTTGGAGAAATGTCCGTTCATGTCTTCTGCCTATTTTTTAATTGGATTGTTTGTTTTTGGGGGGTGTTGAGTTGTATCAGTTCTTTGTATATTTTGGATACTAGCCCTTTATTGGATATATCATTTGCAAATATCTTCCCCCAGTAGGTTGCCTTTTAGTTTTATTGATTGTTTCCTTCACCATGCAGAAGCTTTTAATTTTGATGAAGTCCCAATAGTTTATATTTGGTTTTGTTTCCCTTGCTTCAAGGGACATATCTAGAAAGATGTTGTTATGGCCAATGTCAGAGAAATTCCTGCCTGTGCCATCCTAGGATTTTTATGGTTTCAGGTTTCAGGTTTAGATCTTTAATCCATTTTGGGTTGATTTTTGTATATGGTATAAGAAAGTGGTCTATTCTCATTTTTTTGCATATGGCTGTCCAGTTTTCCCAACACCATTTTTTAAAAATACTGTCTTTTTCCCATTGCATATTCTTGCCTTCTTTGTCATAGATTAATTGGCAATATAAGTGTGGGTTTATTTCTGGATTCTCTACTCTGTTCCATTGATCTATGTGTCCATTTTTGTGCCAATACAATGCTGTTTTGATTACTACAGCTTTGTAGCCTATCTTGAAATCTGGGTTTGTGATACTTCCAGTTTTCTTCTTCCTTTTCAAGATTGCTTTAGCTATTCTAGGTCTTTCGTGGTTCCATACAAATTTTAGAATCATTTGTTCTAGTTCTGTGAAAAATGCTGTTGGTATTTTGATAGGAATTGCATTAAATCTGTAGATTGCTTTGGTAGTATGGACATTTTAACAACATTTGTTGTTCCAGTCCATGAGCATGGAATATCTTTCCATTGTTTGGGTCATCTTCAGTTTCTTTCATTGGTGTTTTATAGTTGTCAGAGTACAAGTCTTTCATTTCCTTGGTTAAGTTTATGCCTAAGTCTTTTTTTTTCAGTGCAATTATAAATGAGATTATTTTTTAATTTCTCTTTCTGCTACTTCATTATTAGTAAATAGAAATGCAACAGATTTCTCTATATTGATTTTGTCTCCTGTGACCTTACTGAATTCATTTATCCATTCTAGTAGTTTTTTTGTCAAGTCTTTAGAGTTTTCTATCTATAGTATCATGTTATCTACAAATAGTGAAAGTTTTACTTCTTCCTTACCAATTTAAATGCATTTTATTTCTTTTTCTTGTCTGATTGCTGTGGTAAAGACTTCCAGTACTATGTTGAATAAAAGAAGTGAAAGTGGACATCCTTGTCTTGTTCTGATCTTTGAAGAAAATTTCTCAGTTTTTCACCATTGAGTATGGTTTTAACTGTGGGTTTTACAGAGATATTTTAAATCACATATCCTGGGCTGCACCAATATACCTGTTGATTTGGAATTTGTTCCTTTTTAACACCTTTAAAAAGATGAATGATCTTTCCGGCACACACACCTGACCATGTTACTGTCTTGCTGCTTAAAAATTCTAAGGCTTCTTGCTATTCTATGAGAGAATGCAAACTCTACCTGGTTTATAAGGCTTTTCATGAGTTGTCCATTATTTATCACTCTGGACTTAGGTTGATCCAGCCCATGCATCTACATCTGTTTGGCTTTTGCCTACAGTTTTTCCTTGGCCAAGAGCACTCTTACCCTGACTCCCCTATTTTCTGGGCTCAAGTACTCATTGTGAGTTTTTTGGGTCACTTCCTCTATGAAGACTTTTCCTTCGCTTATATCCAAGTCAAGTGTATTTTTAGATGAAATCCTTAGCCCCCTGTATCTCCTCCATTCTAAGGCTTATCATGTCAATGCTTTCAATTATTTGTTCATATCCTTCCAGACTTTAACCTCTGAGGATTATATTTCCAACTACTGAACACAATGCATTGCTCAAAGTAAATGTGCACAAATATTTATTGAATGAATGATTGGATTTAACCCTTTTTTTGAAATATGCCACCTGTTGTGTCTCCACCTGTCCTGTGTCTTATTCTGCGTCCACCCCACCCTCATATCCCCCTCTCCCAGAAAAACCCAGATACCCTCTGTTGACTTTATAAAATGAATCACACACACTTACCTGTTGGTAGAGTAGCTCTTTGCTGCCCCCACATGTTTTTAATCAGTTCCTTATGCAGCCAGTTGAGACAACTTCTTGCTCCATCTAGTACAGTTTCAGTTCTGCAGGGACATCTTTGTTCTTGGCTTCCATATACCTCCCTTAGCACAGAGAGGAACATGTAGGATGGAATAGAAGACTGTGTCCCCTCTATGTCTGTTTTTATACCCTAATCTCGTATTTATTCTCCTTCATCATCAGGACTAAATAAATTGAACAATTTTATGTAGTCTCTTCCTCCTCTTCCCCCCCCCCCCCCTTTCTTTTTTCTCTTGTCTAGAGTCCTCTTCAAAGTTTTCTTCCCTCTGGGTCCTTTTACATATATTTGAATACAGTGGTCTATTTAGTACCACTGCAGCACCCTAAGAATTTAACTACTTGCTTCTGATAAACCTTCTGTGTGAAAACAGTTAATGTTTAAGGACAAGAACTTTCTTACATTTTGAATTTTTATTCTTTTATACAAAAATTAAGAAGTTTCTCAAAATGGAGATATAAAGTGGTTTTATCCCCAAAATGTAGAATATTATTTACATAGATTGAATCATATTTAAAGTAGTTAAAAATTTATTGTGATTACATAGATATTTAATTAACCCATTGATTAAGCAGACACTGCAATAATAATGATTGATTACTATATTAAACTACTTTAAGTAGCAGTAATTTAAAGGCAACATTTGTATTCCTTCCAGGATTATTATAGCAGTTAAAAAGCTTTTAGTAAGTTCATGATGAATAGTGTGGTTTTAAATATACAATTCACAGTGCTATATCACCATAACCTCTTTTTCTTTAGTAATTAGTGCCTAGGGTAATTAAACTAAGAATGAAATATGTGGTATATGTAGCATATCACAATTTTAAAAAAATGTTTATTTATTTTGATAGAGAGAGAGAGAGGGAGAGAGAGAGAGAGAGAGAAAGAGGGCCCATTGGTGGGGGAGGGGCAGAGAGAGAGGGAGACACAGAATCTGAAATAGGCTCCAGGCTCCAAGCTGTCAGCACAGAGCCCGACATGGGGCTTGAACCCATGAACCGTGAGTTCATGACCTGAGCTGAAGTCAGTTGCCCAACCAACTGAGCCACCCAGGAGCTCCAGCATATCACAATTAATACAACTCAAGCATAAGCACATTTTACAGAAAGAAGAAAAAGGTGTTTCATATCAGTTGGAACAAAAGAAACTGTTTTCTTCTAAGAGAATTAAGATTTGTTCCAGAAGACAGATACTAACAATATTTACATATTTTTAAACCACATAGCTTCAACTTTTGAACTGAAATAGCTACCTATTTACATTTCTAAAAACTCCTTATTTACATTATCTGCCTGAAAACCAATAACCAATGACAGACCTTATGCTCCTTCAGTCTGCCACCATCTATATGGAGTTATGCCTTGTATAAGAGTGCCTGGCAGAAGGGATAGATAGAGGTTGACATACAGCACTCTCTTTCCTTGCTAGGTAAGCTGCACTCTGACTCAGGGCTGTATGTCCTGGAGTGAGTGGGCACTTTTTTCTAAACTGCACAGAGATCCTGTACAGGATACCCTGACTGCATCTATGCTTATGTCCTTTCACTCCGCACGGAAACACATTGCCTTTCCATTAAATTATTTTCTAACTTTAACTTTCTCGTGAATTCTGAACTACTAGTTTCTTCAAAATTAATATTTTCCATTTTTTTGTGTGTTGAAATGAGCACATGTAAATGTGGCAAAGACAACTTGGGAAAAATCTGCAAATTCCAGTCTATTGACGTTTCTGTAATAAATTAGTCTTTAGCCATCTGGAATTAGATTAATTTGGAGACTGTGAAAAGGCAGTAAAAGTGAGAAACCTCAAGAAAGACCAAACTTTATAATGGTCCTGTCCCAGGACTAACTAGTTAGCTCTGTTGTTTAGAATACTATGATAATGAGCCAGGTTATAATTTCAAACGCATAGTTAGTGTAACACAGGAGAAAACTCTATTCTATTGCCACAGACTGAAACTCTTGCCAACCAGATTGTTCTTTGGTAGAAGTTGGCATGAAGTCAGGATACTTTATACCCATCACCATTACTGGAAAAACAAGTATATGACCAGATGGGAGTCCATTTAGCAAATGCCATCTCCATCATAACTAGAAAATTCATCACTATTAACCAGTAGAAAATATATCCAGAGGTATTTGCATTATGTAATGAGTTCCAGAGTAAATATGATATAAAACCTATAATCATCTGGTTTTCTCAAGAGCTTAACAAAGTGCTGAAGTTTTGCTGAGAAACCCAAAGAACAACCTTGACCCCACCAATCTGACTCATGTGATTGGCTGTCTGGATGTTAGAGGAGTTAAATGTCACCTTTGGTGTGAATATATTAAATTGAAAAGCTCAGCCCAGCATCAAGTGAATTCTGAACCATGTGTTTCTGCGCAAAATGAATCACCTGACGGGAAACAGGACATCACTAATAAAGGCTGTTTTTGTTAATTACACACAGAGTTATAACTAGAATGGGGAGAGCAGGGTGCTATTTCAAACCAGATTTGAATTCTTCATTGAGAGTATACATAGAAAACTAGAAAATTTCAAATTGTCCTTGACCTCATGTGCACTGAAATGGAATAAGTATCCCAGGTGCCCTTGATTCAAAAGCGCTCAGAATCTTTTCTACTTAGATAAAGCAATTTTTGTGTAGTTAATATTAGCACAAACCCTTTTTCTGCTTGTCTGCTTCCTAGCAACCTGAAGCAGAGTATCTGCTTGCCAATCTGCTTTTGATAAAAAATAAGAACAAAATACCCAGTGAATTTGCCAATAGCCCCGAAGAGATGGGGATGTGTTCAATAAGCTTTGTGTTGATTTTGTGAGTCTGGCATGTGATTTATGTTGTTGACTGTCTGACCTTGCTGCACTCTACCCACAGGCCAGGGAAGATGTGATCCATATGCTGAAGACGGAGAAAACCAAGCCTGAGGTTCTGGAGGCTCATTACGGGTCTGCAGAACCAGAGAAAGTGCTCCGAGTCCTGCACCGAGATGCCATCCTAGCCCAGGAGAAATCTATAGGAGAAGATGTCTATGAGAAACCAATTTCAGAGGTAAAAATACAACATCAGCAAGTCCCCCTATAGAAGGGTACCTCAGAGTGATAGCTTCACATTCTTCCATTTTACAAGCTCTAACATTTTCTTTCAAAGGTGAAATTTTTATGACACACTAATATTGAAGTAAAGTGTAATTACATAACTCATGAATTACAGTGGATACATTTCGATGATAAGAATTTTGGAAGCATTTCCTTAAATATACTTAAAGCCTAAAATATATTTCTCATGTGATTATGCTAGTTACAGGCTCTTGCAGCCTGTTATTCTTTCACTGCTTTCAGAGGTGATGTGTGCAAAAATTTGAAGTGCTTCTCAGATTTGGCATAGAGTTGTGAAGATCATTATCAAACTGGTAAAAGAAAATTAAATTGATTCTTGATATTATGTTGATGGATATTTTATTATTGATATTTATAAAGGTACTGTGTTTTAGTATCTTATAGACTATCATAATTAAATGGTCTCATGTGAGTTGAGGCATACAATGGTTGAGGCAAAATCCCAATGGAATGCTTAGGGTAATTCTTTAAGATGAAAGGAAACCTAAGAAGGCTGTATTTAATCATTTTTATATAATATTGTGTTAGGAACTATTTACTATTGTTATTGATTTCCTATGATACTACATGTTAAAAGTATTCCCACATTGTAGTAGAAGTTAGAGGCTGAATTATGGAAATGGATGCTGGATCTAGCCATATTAACTCTTCAGAATTCATGTAAAAAATTCATAGATGTAAAATTAGTATCATAAATGAAAAAAAGAACACAGAAATTAAAAGTCTGAAGCAACTGATCATAATTTAACTTTTATCTTATGTCAAGTGTTTGTAGCAGCTCAGTTTGACAGATCTCAGATGCGATCTGCTTACACAGTATTTACAACAGATTGATGGTCCCATAATTATCTAATTTCTGCAACAAGGATAAGCCAGAGCTCTTGTTTTCATCTTTGCCTAAAATATTAAGAGATGATTTATGATGGAATGCAGTCAACTGGCTGGATCCACTTTCATGTTTGAGAGCCATGGTTACTAGCTGCATATGGCTTTGGGTGGGTCACTTCAGCTCTCTAAGCTTATTACCTTATCTGTCAGGTGGGAGTAACAAGAGTGCATATCTCAGAGTTGTTGTGAGGATTACATGAAGCAATGCCTGTAAAACTTTTAACACAGTGTCTGGTACATACCAGGTACTCAACAAATACTAACCATTAACATTTGCTGGGATGATATTTGCTGGCATGATACTTGCTTACACCTTTAACTAGTTCCAAACTTGGAGGGGTTTGAGGAGGAAAGACATAATGAAGTCAAAATATTCATTAAATATTATTATGATAACCACCGGATTGGAGAACTCAGTTTGGATAAATTATATCATTTAGGTTTCCTAATTCTTTTCCCTCAAGTTAGAGCTTGGGATGACACCTCAAAGGAGAGATAGATCTGCAAATCTCATACACTTACCCAAAATCAATGCCTCTAATCCACTGAGTTGTATGGAAAGTACACAAAGAGAAGAATTTCTGACCTACCTTCAGAAAGTAGGCCTAACCCAAGTGTTCCTATCTCATGGACAGAGTTGTGGAGAAGAACATACCCACCCTGTGGGTGGTCCTTTTAGAACTAAGTTGGGCATGCTTTTTGACTTCTTTCTCCCCTCAACTCACAGTTGGAAGAGTTTTCCTCCCTTAGAGAGGAGTAAGGAGGTAGAGAGAAGGACAGGAACTACTTTTCCCAATGCTGACAAAATGGTGAAGTCCTGCTTTGTAGGAGAAATAGAATGCTAGAAAGAGAAAAGATTTATCTTGTATCTACACATTTTGGGTCTCTTAACCTTTTGAACTTAACAATCAAGTTGTCATTATCAAGGAGCAGGAGTCCTTCTTCCAACTTCATGAGGCAAGGATACCAGTACAATCACTGTTCTGATAGCCTCCTAGGACTATGAGCAGATAGTCTAGCTCTTCTTAGAAGCTATCCTGCACCTCAAGCCAAAAACCCACTGCTCATTTTAATTTGCATACCAGATTAGGCCCAGCTAGGTTATTCAATGGAATTTATCAGAGGTTAAACAATGAACCCCATGTGGTGGATCCCTCTCATTTGCCAAATATCTGGGGAGAAATTAAGCAGCAAATATTAAATCCCCCTGAGCTTCTTTGTGAATTAAAGTCCAGGATATCAAAATTCATAATTCTTCAGCAAAATTCCAAAGAAATCAAGGTTTCAGTTTCTTTCCTTCCCAAATTCTTATTCTGCTTAGCTTGAGGGATCTTAATCTTATGCATTTTCAAAGTTTAATTAATATACCCTAAAGCCCCCCTATTCCCCTTTTATCAAAGTGTCCAAAGACTTATTAGGACACATGGAATTATCATAATACCAACCTCACACTCATAAATTTAAAAAATGCAAGAAAATCCTCAGTTCCATGGTCAATTTATCTCAAGCAAAATGACTCAGCATAATGCAGGCCCATGTTACTCTTAGCAAGACTGAAGTAGAGACTTAGGGGATGTCTAAGGGAAGGAAGATAGGCAGAGAAAATCTTTAATTACAACAGGATTCTGGTCAGCCTGGGGCAGTTGTCCACATCAGACAGAGCCTGTTACCATCAAAGGTTAGTAATAATAGAAACTAGGGGCGCCTGGGTGGCTCGGTTGGGTGACCGACTTCGACTCTGGTCATGATCTCACAGTCTGTGAGTTTGAGCCCTGCATCGGGCTCTGTGCTGACAGCTCAGAGCCTGGAGCCTATTTCAGATTCTGTGTCTCCCCCTCTCTCTATCCCTCCCCTGCTCACGCTCTGTGTCTCTCTGTCTCTCAATAATAAATAAACGTTAAAAAATTTTTTAAAAATAATAATAGAAACGGTGAACCCTAGGTTGGGGGGAGGAATCTGTTTGCATGCACTATCCTTGCCTTCAGTGAGTGGCATTTAAAACATACCTGTCTTTTCAAAAGTTTAGGGATTTGCAGTGGTCACCTTCTCTGTACCTAGGTTTTGTTTTAGGTTCTCTATTTTTCTGCCTGCATGTTTAAAACCTCTTTAATTGTTTTCTTTTTTTCTTCAGTAAGAAGACTCAACTGAGTCTTTGTTTTGTTTTGGTTTTGTTTTTTAGATGTTTATTTATTTATTTTGAGAGAGAGGGAGAGAAACTGAGCAGAGGAAGGGCAGAGAAGGAAAGGAAGAGAGAATCCTAAGCAGGCTCCATGTTGTCAGTGCAGAGCCTGATGTGGGGCTCAAACTCACAAACTGTGAGATCATGACCTGAGCCAAAATCAAGAGTCAGATACTCTACCAGCCTAGCCACCCAGGGACCCTTGTTTTTGTTAACATTTTGACTAGTTTCTTCAAGTGGTCCCTTCTTTTTCTCACTGTTTTATGGATCTTATAGTGGTTTTTATTTGTTTGCTTCTTTTTCCTTATGCTTTCTGACCCAGACATTAGTTTTCCTAATATTACCTTCTGTGTTCTGTATTATGTGCTAGAAGTAAAATCAAGGAGTTATGAACCTTCCAAGATACTTTAGTCAAGGCAAATCTTACCTACATTTATGTCCTTGAGTTGGATAATCCTCACTGAAGGATGAGTCTTTCCTCATTTCACTTCATCCCAAGTTTGGACTGTTTATGCTACTGTCCTACGTGAATACCCCTTTGTTTGTCTCATCTTTCCGCCAAACTCTACATCTTTATGTTTCTTGAGCATGTTCACTCAGGGCCCATCAATATTAGTGGGCACCTTGAAACTCACCAAATAATGCTTCAAATTTTCTACCTTGATCTTCTCAGAATTTAATTCTTAAATCAGTCTATATTTTATGTATCTACTTTGAAAAGCTGTGGCAGCCTTCAAGAGAATGGCTCCCAACTGATCTCATGAAGAACTGTCTGCAATTATTTTATAGCATGCTTCTTAAACATTTCCTGGATCCCAGTACCTTTTCTATGGGGGGAGTCACATTGCTCTGTTGTCTCTGCTCTCCTATCTGTACTTCCTCTGGACACTCATTCTTATCCAATAATGACTAAAATATCTCCCTTCTGTATAGCCCTATCTTTAAGAGCACTTAGATCCATTTCTCTTTTGTGTAAGTCCAGTTTGGCCTTTAAGACATCATGTTTCCTCTTTAGTAGATTTCTGTCTTCCTAAATCCCTTAATACTTCTCCACTTAGTATTATCTGCTGATAACAGGGCTAAAATCACTTCCTGAACCATGATTCTTTTGTCTAAAACACGCTGAAATTTCTCTCCATCTCAAGTCCTCAAACTTCTCCATCAACTTGATTTAGTAGAATAAGACTTCCAGGTATACTCTCCCTAGTAAATTTTGGCCTTTGGTGTTATGATGATCTCATTCAATTTTCCTTCCACCTGTCCAAGTGGGAGCTATATTTCTAAAGTAATAGGTTCCCATTTCACTTTCACTGTTCATTAATAAAAGCAAGCATTCCTCTATGGTTGAGCCACAGTTTGGATCCTGAAAACCAAAAGTCATGGACATAGTATACATGATTAATGAATCTACAGAGCCATAGTTATGGGAGCTGGTCTTCCGAGCTTCTAGACAAGCCACATAGACCTGAGAGGTTAGCCCACCTCAGTTCTCTCCTGGGAGCTCTATGTAATTCCAAACAAAATGACAAGACACAGGTCTTGTACAGCTGATATTTTGCTACCTATGTTGGTTCTTACATCTGGAATTTAAAATTAAAAGCTAGATCCTCACACACTAATGATTTATTACTAAAGAGGAATTTGCTACCTTTACAGTTTAATGTCTGGGTCTGCAGTGAAAATCAATGCATACACCAGTGTCTCGGCATCCTTTCAATGCATTAAGAGACAAAAAGACTATCCTTGTGATTATGTAATCATTGCTGGGGTCAAGCTCTGCTACTGTAGGTTAGTGGAACATTGCCGACTGAGACCCCAGCAACTACTCCAGTTGGCTAGCCCCAGGATTGTAGCTGCTGAGAGCAACCAATCTCAAAGGCCCACATGGGCAGAACATATTAAAGCTAAGGCCTATCTTCTACCTAAGCTGCCTTAGAACACTTAATATCAAAATACGCTGTTTTTCTCCAGATGCCCTTACAATGTGTATCTTTCTGAATAGCTTAGCTATCCAATTAATAATGCCCCCATCTTCCCCTCAAGAGTTCCTTGAAGGAATTGAGGGATAACTGCAAAAGTTGGATAGATGAGTTGAAGCTTGTAATCGTATTGGTCTGAATAGATAAGTGAACAAACACCACTGGGCTTTCTATTACTTTACTCCTAGTCTTTGGAGAAACCACTCGAAGGAGATTTGGGGCCTTCAGAGCATGATGTACCATTTTATGGCAGGCAGAGTAAAAAAATAAGAAATAAAAAGGCTGAACTGCTTATGCCTAGTTTCCTATCCCAAATACAAGTTTCAAATAAGTCACCCCTCCTTCCTTAGGGAAGTGGGGGCGGGTATGAAGAAGCAGGCAGAAGTTGCTCTTCCAAATACTTTCAAAAGGAAGGAGAGTCCTATGATAAGTAGAAAGGATCAAAAAAGGGAAAGAGCTGCTCTTTCTACATTGATGATGATGATGATGATGATGATGATGATGATGGTATTTTAGAAATGCTTGACACATTCTATAATGTATGATGAAAATCACATTGTAGAAAGATAGGAGAGTTCCTGAGGGAGAATATTTTATAGTAGGGAGATATTCCAATGAAGGAACTCTCTCGTATAAGATTACATAAATCTATCAGAACACACAAAAGTACCATTTGGTAATCCCTGATGATATCAAATGTATCATTTGATGGTATCAGCCACCAGTTAACCTGGGCTTCTCTACCAGTCTGTCTGATCCCCTGCTCTTTGGCAAAGGGGGGATGAAAATCTGATCGGAAACACTGAGGATTATCAGGACAGTATCTTTTATCTGGGGCCCCAGAAATGATCTATTCACAATGGAGATATCATGCAACTGTAGAGGGAAACTTAGATCTTCCGTATGACTAAGGGACAAACATGGAGAACCCAGGGAAAGAATTCAGATGCTGACACCCATGGAGTGACCCCATTAGGTTTTAGGGAGTAAATAGTGGATTGAGAATGGATTTTAAATATGTCTGTTTCAATGAAAACAGTGATTCTCAGCTTGGGGTGAATGGCAGTGGAAGTGTTTTGCCCTCCAAGAGACATTTGGCGATTTCTGAGGACAGGTTTGTCACAACTAGAGGCAGCTCTGCTGGCATCTGGGGGGTAGAGGCCAAAGATGCTGCTACACATTCTCCAATGCACAAAACAACCACGCAAAATAAAGAATTATTTGGCCCAAACTGTCAGTAGTGCTAAAGTTGAGAAACCCTGAACTGCAGTTTGAAGAGGAGAACAGGATAGGGAACTATCAATATTATAAAATTTGGTCCAACTTAACAAACATTTACTGAACACTTACTTTGTTCTAGGCACTGTGCTTGACACTAGGGACTAAAAACATAATCAAGGCACCCCTTAAAGATCTTTTAGCCTGGGGGTGCCTGGGTGGCTCAGTCAGTTAAGTGTCTGACTCTGGATCTTGGCTCAGGTCATGATCTCCCAGGGAGTTCATAAGATCCAGCCATAGGTCAGGCTCTGTGCTGATAGCTGGGAGCCTGCTTGAGATTCTGTCTCTCCCTCTCTCTACCCCTCTCCTGCTCGTGCATGCGCACGTGTTCTCTCTATCTCTCAAAATAAATAAACAAACTTAAAAAACAATAAAAAAAAGATAGCCTGGTCAGAGAAATAGGCACAAAAAGTCCTGTAATAATATTTGATAACATCTCCTTTAGTCTAAGGTATGTGCTCTCTATAAGTTCTGAAATCCTCCCTCTATTTAGCATACTTGAAAAGAGCGGACTGTGGATCCTTCCTATACATTTCCTAGAAATGCAAGTAACTGCAAGTCTTAAAAACAGATTGTGATTATGGTAATTACTTCCCACAGGAGAAGATTGGTATATGTACATGCTGAGCTCTTAATTTTTCTGAGATCAGGAGGGCCGTTATCCTCTTTCTAAGTATAGGGTTTTATGTCATCTCACTAAAATAGTGAAAGAGTTTGTTCTCTTGCAAGTTTAGGAACCATACATCTGTCCACAGAAAAAGGGCCAGAAGGCCAGAAGTTACCGCAGCCTTATTATGGCTAGTTTACAAAGCCAGTTGGCCTAGACAAAATGAGGGAATGGGGAAAATGGCAGAGAACACCAGACTCAATGTTCTCTCTTTCAGATAATAAATCAGTAGACTAATGTAATATTTTGAGTCATATGCAAATCAAATAAAATATTAAGCTCTTTCCCATGTTTGTTTACTCAGCTGGACAGACTTGAGGAAAAACAGAAAGAAACCTACCGGCGCATGCTAGAGCAGCTGCTGCTGGCAGAGAAGTGTCACAGGCGCACCGTGTACGAGTTAGAGAGCGAGAAGCACAAACACACTGACTACATGAACAAGAGCGACGACTTCACCAACCTGCTGGAGCAGGAGCGGGAGAGGTAATGAGCACCACACTGAGATGGCCCAGTCCTTTCATCTCTGTCCCTCCTGCCTGGGGTCACACGCCAATCCAGTGACACCACAGACAGGTGCCCGGATTCTAACTCTAATTTCTGAGTGGTTGGTGACCTGAATGAGTCAGATTTTTATCTGGAATTGTTCATATGAATATGTTTGGGGGTGCACAGAGTGGGACACCAGATTCCTGCTAGCATGGTGAGAGCCATAAAAGCATAAAGCTGGAAACAAACTCCGGGGAGCTTATATCTGATCAGTGAAGCCACCTACATCTGAAAAGCTCTCTCCCGATTTCCTTCTATGGGAAATAATCTACTTTTTTTTTCCTTTGAGGTTGAAACCCACTTAGTCAGGAAGACAAATTATGAAGCTTAACCATTTAAAATTGAATCCTGTTCATTCTTAATACCACTATAGAAAGTCTTAATATTTGGTTGTGTATAAAGTACTTAACAACTAGAGCTACCTGCTTTCTAAGGGTTACATAACTCTTAAAACACGGTGTAAAAAAAGGAGCCAAACCAAAACAAAACAAAACAAAAACTCTGCATGTGGAGCATGGATATCTGTCCTGGCAGGTAGTTTTCTCAGACCAGGGATCACCACGTTTGATGTAGAGACTCCAAACTGAAAAGCTTTGTAATTAACTCTTCTATACTCTCCAGTTTTTTCAGCATCTTCTCTTTAGTTTATTCTCTTTTTCTTTCCTCAGCTGAATGGTTATGTCTGTGAATTCCACAATCTTTGAAACCAGTGACATCCAAGCCTGATGCTTGGAGTTACCGAGCGTGTCTGCTTCTGTATTTAGGACTTGCAAATTAAGAGCCACTTGGGAACAGCTTTACTAATCCCAGCTTTATTATATACTTAGTTACAAGAAAGAGACCTGGTTTTCCTAGATTAGTTTGCTTATAAGAAAAAGCTGTCACAAGAAGAGTAAATAAAAGCATGAAACAAGTTTTTGTTAAATTTTTAAAAATTATTGGTAAGTTTTACTTATTATTGGACTTGGCACATCCCTTGGGGAAGGAGAAATGGTAAAGAGAACAATGGCTGGAGTGTTGCATACCAATACTCTCAGTTTACGGCTTAAGCCTGTCTTCTGCTCCTGGAAGCTAAGGTTTATCAGCTTTGTATTTGAACAAACAGATGGTCTAATGTGACTTTGTTTTGGACAACCACACAGTGAGAATAAACTCCACCTCCTCAGTCTCTGCGAACTTCCCAACCTCAAGCACAGATCTTGCAAACAAGGTTCTAAGGGCAGTGTAAATTGTGAATCTCTACAACAGCCATCTGGTTAGATGTTCTGTGTTGGAATGTGGTCAGGTAAAGGAGTAGCAATTTGTTTGATAGTGACTTCTTAAAAGATCTGAAATCAAATAATTTTAAAGAACACCTGTGTGAATGAATTGTTTTCTGCTCACATTGTAAATTATGTGGTTTAGAACCAGACCTGTCTTTTCTACAATTTCCCACGTAAGCTAACTGCCTGAAGTGGCACCATTTCACTTACAGAGTTGGTTTAAATGAAGCGCGTGGATGGAAAGACTGTACTTACCTGGGCTGTGTCTTTCTCTTTCTTTTTGTCTTCCTAATTTTTGTGTTTTGTGAGAGTAATTCAAATAATAACCCACAGCGAAGAGCTTTATAGTTCACAAAGTACTTTTGTATTTATTATACAATAAGCCTATCCCAGATGTGTTTATTTACAAACTTCTTGTTCATCAACTCTAGAGGAACAATTCCAATGCTCTGTACCCTTTTGGAGTTGTTTGATTTTACTAAAACAACCACAGCAAACATTTCTCCTGAGCAAAGTGCTGGGTAGAAGGTTTTAAAAATCAAAGTAAAAATTAAAAAAAAATACCTTAAGATGCTTTCAATACTTTGATCAGCGTTGCTGGGATATGTCCTCAAACTTCACTAACAGACCTTTGATGCTCACTTAACATATTAAACCTCCTTAACGTTTTGAAATAGTTATTGTTGACTTAACGGGTTATACTTTAGAGCTTTATATTTTCCACTGTCAGTGTTTTTTCCCCAGATCAATCCCCTGACTGACCAGCAATGCACGCCCCTCCAGACACACGTTATGCTAAATTAAACATCCCCACTAGGACCCTGATAACTTAAGTTGGCATCCCTGAATGTCTTTGCGATCTGAGGAGTCCACCGTGACTGGCTTGCCGAGTTCCCGGGGCAGTGAAGCCTATAGGATTTTCTCAAAGGTCAGGCCCGGGATTCCTGCTGCCCTTTGGAAACTGCTCTGCTAAATCTGCTTTGGGTTAAATCCTCTTTTTGAAGTCAGCGGTCATAATTAGATCTACTGATGGGGGCTGGCAGTTTGCTGACCCCATGGCTTTCTTTCCCCTGGCCAAGTCGCCTGGGAGCCCCTCCCCGCCAGGTGCCGGGACCGCGGGCGAGGCGCCCTGTCCCTCTGACCTCGGCCGGGGTTTGGGGAGCTCCTAGCGGCCGCAGCACCTGCAGGGGAAGCTAGGCGGCAGCTAATAAAGAACCGGCATTGCTAAGCACAAGTGGGAGTCCTCCTGTAGAACGTCCCAACTCCTTTGTTTCCTTCTTTGTTTTGCATTCCCTTCCCCCTCTCCGGAAAAGTCCCTTTTGTCGGGGGCGGGGGAGCCAAGAACTTTACTTCGGAATCATTTCCCTTTGTTTCTACCGTGAGCAAGAAAAAAGGAAGGAAGAAAGTGAGATAAGCCTAAGTGGTTTGCCCGTATAATCTCATCCAGCTTCTCCCACTGAGTGTGCAACTCTGCAGGTGGTCTCCGCCCCAGACAGGTTTTCCTTTGGTGGGTGGGAGTGATGAGAGCAGATGGGAGGAAGCTAGGGGCTTCCCCCGCCATCTAGCCCCCTACCTGGGGTAGCATCTAGGCTTGGTTCTCTGTAATTATCCTGCTAGAGTTTTTCATTTCCTGAGGGAGAATGGTTAAAGATAGCAAAAAGGAGCCAGGTCTACGGGATCAGTAGCAAGTGTTGAGAAGCAATCCAAACTCAGACTTTGGATGAGACCAGGAATCCCAGGCTCTGAGCACTGCAAAGGACTTATGAGATCAGCCCTTTTGAGTCCTGCATTCTATGGATGGAGAAATTGAGTCCCAGAAAAATGATGCAGCTCAACTCAGATCACAGTGTATAGTGGTATAGCACTTTTGTGCAAATGAGTCCCTTGTGCAAAATGGCTTGTTTTTTGTGTTCTCTCTATGTGTGTGGGCTCCCCACCTCCATGCTGTCATGGCCAAACTATGACATAAACTCTTACAAGGCAGAATGATGGTTATTGGGAGGATATAAACAGAGATATTCAGACCAGTGGTTTCTAGACTGTCAAGATAGGAGAAACTTTGAGACAGCGTCTGTTGGAAGGAGCAGCCGGGGGACTTGTTTGGAGTTGGGTTTGAATAGCATACACAGGCCTCTACTTTGGTTGGATTCTGTTTGGGGTCGTTATGATGGGAGGCTGACGATGGTTATCAGGAGGCTAAATAAAGACCCCCCCCACCCCCAAGCCACGACCTTGTAATTGCCAGTGACCTAGACCCTTAAGTGTAAAAATAATAGAAACAGAAATTATTTTTAACATTTCAGGAGTTATTAAATTCATCTTATATAAAAATTCCACAAATTAAGAACGTAAAATGGGCAACATCTTGTTCTGGGCTTCCTTCATTTTAAATCTGCAGACTGTGATCATAATTTATTACCATCATTTACTGCATATTTATTTTTACAAATAGTCATATTCCCAAATTAAAAGGATGAAATAGCATGAAAAAATGCATTGCTTAACTAGCATTGTTAATAATAAAGAGGAGAATATCCTTCATTGAATTAGTTAAGATTGGGTAAAGAAAACTCCCTTTCTAAATGCTATATTGTTTGGTCCATATTTTAAGTCAACTTGACCTTTAAAGGCTTAATTCTGAGCACATGAGATCACCTTCAGAGTTTATACTTTACTCCCTGTCTGAACTGCAAGGCTTGTGATTTTAATCTTAAGCTTCACTAGAACTGCTTCAGGAATGTCAAAATAGAGAGAACACAGTTACATCAAAAAGTGGTCTGAAACTTAAATATTTGAGGTGTGTGTGTGTGTGTGTGTGTGTGTGTGTGTGTGTGTGTGTGAATGATGTGGGGGAGTGCTGTCTAAATCTATAACTGTAATTGTAGATTTTAAAACTTTTGGATTCTATAGGCTCAGCTGTGACTACATAAATAATTACATCATCATATAATATTGCAGCAAGCCTTCCAAGTATAAGTTCATTTTTTTTTTTTTTAGTACAAATCAGCATCTCAAGAGAAATCTCTTAACTTATGAAGCAGAGAATGCAGGAGTGGGGGCTTGAATGGAAGGGAAGCTTTCAAGTCCCGTTTTGTCAACGTGAAGGGGAATGGGCTTTGCCTGGTGACTTGTGGGCCAGGCTGCACTAATACACTTGCCTAAGATGGGAAATGACCAATCAGAGCAAGCTTTTGGAAAGTTTCTGTTGGCCTGGAATCCTGGGAAATATTATCTGTCATCTTTATAGAAAAAGATTCACACTTGATTCCTTGGCATAATATCCATTAAGATTTTTTAGATTTAGATGTCTTATCCCTAAAATATGGTAATAAAACTGATTTTACTCACTGGTAGCTTGGCGAGTCATAATAAAGCACTTTGTAAGAAAAGATGGTAATGATGTATAAAAAGATCAAGTCTTATCAAGCAGAAAGTAATCAATAGATGGAATATATTAGCAAAAAATAACTGAGCCCTCTTCTTTGTGCTTAGCACTTTGCTAGAGGCCACTCAATAGCAGAGTTAGTTTTTATTAACTTCCCCAATATGCTGGACACATATACATCCTGCTTAATACTTACAAAACTATGTGATGCATAATTACTGTCCCTATTTGGTACGTGGGTAAGCAGACAGCTTAAGCTCCTTAGATTCCTTAGGTTACTACCAATACTTAATTGGAAGAATTAATGTTTGAACTTAGTTTACAGTAAAAAATAATAATCTTTTCTACTTTCAAGTTCTTACCTTTCGATTAAAGTGAATGCTTCACTTCCCCATTTCCCCAATGCGTGGAGGAAGAAAAGATGATTCGGAAAGTTTGCCAGTGACTTTGTGGACTGCACATCCATTCTAATGTTGCAGATTCAGAATTTGAGTAACAGATCTTAACTTGGTCACGAGATATGCCACCAACTATCAGTATCCTACCGGCCAAGACAATTGCTGGGAATAAACAGTTTTCAAGAAAGGAGAGGAATTAGAATTTAGAGATTCCATCACAGAAGGAATATGTTTCACAGTTGATTTTCTGAAAGAGTGCCAGGATCAAACTCCTCCTTCTAGTTCCTCTTACCCTGGCAATATGCAAGTCCCACTTGCTACTGGAAAATGTGACTGAAATGAAAGAGGCGAGGTGAGGTAGTGTTACTCCTAGCTCACAGCTGGGTATTTGTATTGGAGGACGGGATAAGTCAGGATGATATAAAGGAAGCGTTGTTGCATCTTAAAGGGACCACAAAACTGGTGACTCAGACAGTTTCCTAGGGTTGGAAGTTTGGAGTTAGAAGAAGTTAATCCTCTTAATAGACCCAGGGTATTAACATATCTACTTTCAGCCCTGTAGAAGTAGGGGCATGCGACTCATTCTGAAGTAGGCGCTCCCTGGATTAAATATGACTGGGCCCATTAAAAATGCCCCTGTAGTTCATTTCACCAGATCCCACTATACATAAATGCTGGGTCTTAGGTGGATATGATCCTCCCAAACCTCATAGCACCCTCATTCTCAAGGTCACTAAGTTAGCAGCCTCTGATCTAAGACTCTTCAGAGTCTTAGTATTATAACTAACAGACATGCCTAGGAAAACAGGTTTTCTGATCAACAAAATTTTCTGATTAATCAAAGGTTATAATATAAATTAACTTACTTTTACTGTTATGGCAAATATGTCTCAAATGCATTTTAATTTCCTGTAAAATTTTTAAGTATAGTACAAAATCATATTTGATGACTCAGGATCTTGTAGTGCTGCTATGTGGGTGGCTTTACAACCTTAGAGCCTATTACATTATATTCAAATCTGAATGTTAATTCCTGTTGCATTTTACTGTAGATAAGGATGGTGAAGATATTTTCCAGATCTTAAGGCTTAACCTGGCTAGCTGAGAGTTTTAGTTAATTAGATTCAATGTATTTGGACTTTTACAACAATAAGAACAGAACTTGAACCAAGAAAGACTCTAACATTATACAAAGGGGTGGGGTAATAATCAAAGAGAACTGGCCACTGAAAAGGAAATGCATTGAAAGGGAGAGCCTGAGAGACAATACACAAGAATCACACTTTACTGTTTCAAGATTTTTAACACATAAGAATGCCTCAGTCCTGGTATTTGATATCCCTTATTCTGGAAAAATCCTAGGAGAAGTAAGAATGGAGGACAGTATTTAGAATTTAAATATGAGAGGTAAAGAATGAGAACCCAGTAATGGGAGGTGATCAGGTTGTCAGAGTCTCTCTAGATCTGAACTGATCGTTGGGTTGCTCTCTTTCAGAAAGTTTTCAGGAAATTGCCAGACAGTTCCTGAAACTCTGAGCACCTGATTCACAGAAGAGGCCTCTTCTGAGAGAAATCGAGGCAACTCCTTTCACATAACTGTCATTCTTTCTTTTCTGACCAGAGGTCAACTGTCCTGGACAGAGGTCACAAAGGTCTCAATCGCAAACACCTGCAGTGCTAGGCAGTCATCAAAAAAAAAAGCAGATCCTTTAGCACACACTGCATGAGTGGTGGACCACTGGGCTGGAGATAGCAAACTGTGACACCAGGGAAAGTCCATTCAATTCAGCTCAGGCTGACTGACTCAGATTCAGGTTGTGATTCAGTTGCCACATTGTTGCCAGTTCTGAATTTTAGGGAAAAGACAGAAATCTGATTTTAGTAAAATCTTCTGGTTTTTCAATGTTGGCTCAAATTTATAACACAATGTGCAGTGAGCAAAATTCATCTGTTGGCTATGTATTCTGGAATGCAGCTAGTTTGCAACATTTGATAACCTAGACATCAGGGAGGCTGAGGCCTATGAAGTAGCCTGGCAGGAGAACACTGCCAAATAGTGAGCTCTGTTTGATGGGGACTGACTAACCCACTGAGACGCTTTCTCGGGGCATATGAAACAGAAAGACATAAAGACCACAGAAACCAAGAAAAACCCAGCAGAGACAGAGAAATTCTAAGAGTGAAGAAGAGCCCACATCACAGGACTGGGGTTGCAGTGGACTCCTGCTTTTGAGAGCATGACAAGCATTAGATCATATTCATTGCTGCCGGGTTACTAGAACTGTAGGTATATGACACAAAATGATGCATAATATTCCAGTTCTCTCCAGGCCTGATCAGCTGTGGAGACAGTTTTCTGCTTTAATTTACTATGAGGTATTCTCACTAATAACTCCATCATCTTAGGTAGTCTGGGTGAGCCTGTCCCTTACAACCTCAAAGACTAAGTAATTCAATTATAATATTGTTATAGCTTTGACATTTTCACCTGCCTATACTCCATTATAAAAATTTACTAGAGTATGATAATAATTAGATTTTCTAACCTAATATTTTCTATTATCCTGTGTCCTGTCCTTAGTTGAACAGCCAGCCAAGAGCAACCACTGCCTCAAGGAAAAGTTGCCACTGCTGAAAGCGAGAAGAGAACTCAATATCTTGTCTTTGGATTTCAGAAGCAAAGATCTAGGCATAGCCTTAGAAAGAATATGTAATCAAGTGGATCCAGTTTTTATCACACCTCTTCTTTTCTGTTAGATAAGATGCTTGGGGAAGCGAGAAAGCAAGAACAGTCTATGTTGTTTGTGGGAGGAGGTAGTGCAAAAGAAGAGGCTCTGTTCTGAGCTTTTTTGGGGGAGTAGAGGGTGGAGGAAGGGAAGGTGAGAGTAATATAAACCACAGATAGATGTGGTGTGGAGAATTTGAGAGTAAAGAGGTTACTAGGTTGAGTCCAAGGGTGTCTTAGGTTGCCTGACTGTCATAACTAATAGACTAGGTGGCTTAAACAACATGCATCTATTTTCTCACAGTTCTGGAGGCTGGAAGTTTGAGATCAGGGTGCCAGCACAGTTGGGTTCTCGTAAGGCCTAACTTCCCGGCTTATAGATGGCCACCTTCCCTCTGCATGCTCACATGGCCTTTCCTCTGTGCACGTATATGGAAAGAGAGAGATCTTCTTATAAGGCCTCTTCTTATAAAAGCCTCCAATCCTTTTGGATTAGAACCTTACCCTTATGACTTATTAACCTTTATTACCTCTCAAAAGCTGCATCTCCAAATATAGTCACATTGTGGGGTAGGACTTCAATATATGAATTCTGGGAGACATAATTCAGTTCATTGCAAAAAGCATGGCAAAACTTGTGGCTCCCCTTCTACTAAATAATTCAGGAGAAATAGGGTAAAAATTGGTGTCTGATATGTAACCCTAAAAGGAATGTAGATTTTCCCATGTCCCTGAAAGGCCATGTGAATAGCTGAAGCCATGGCTGGCCATGAGGATAGAACTGTGACTCGTTTATATCAGCAATCTGAGCAGATTGACACCTGTGATAAGAGACAACAATATGCATCTCAGAGAATGCCAGGTGGAAGAAGGCTGACTAGATGACCTCTTACCCACCTTCCTGATGGTCAAGGGACTTAATCTTAACTCCAGAAACGGGGTCCTGAAGCCCTAGAATTAACTCAGGAGACCCTGACTTGAATGAGGAATCTTTAAATTTATTAAGGGAAACCAGACTCAACTGAGCTTACCCAGAATGGACTAAGATAAAGTATAATGGGAACCCATATTGAAAATTATAAGAGATCTGGAAAAATGAAGGTAATTGTGTTTCTTGCATGTATAAGCTTGAGGCCTGCAATTAGCACCCTCTTTATTAGTAAAATAATCCAGATGTATGCTAAGGAGAAATCATGTGGCATTGTGGTGGGTTCCAGAGTGCTTATGATATGTTTATAAATGGTTTATGACCTTCAGAGGATCATCTGAGCTAAGTCTAACCTCTTTAACTATGGTTAACTCCTCCCTGGGTTACTCTAGCTATAGCCTGCCAGAGCCCCTCAAAATCTGGAACCTAGAGACAGATGTTTTCTCAGTCTCCTGCATTTCATTTGGAGGCAAATAGCTCTGACTCAAAATTCTGACTCTGCTACTTCCTGTTCTGTAACCTTGGACGGGTTTTCTAATGCCTCTAATTCTTGGTTTCTTTATCGACAGAGTGTGTATAGCAGAGTACATATCTCACAGAGTTAAGCTCATGAGATAACAAATATAAAGTTCTTACCACAGGTATAACTTCTAATACCTAAAAGTGAACGTTTCTTCTGCTCACCTTGTATTGAACACTAAGAACAAACATAGGTGAATTTCACGAAATCAATTTACAATGTATCAAACTAAGAAATTTTTGAGAACAATGCAAAGTATTGGAAAAGTACACTCTTCTATTGTTTGGGTGGAGGTAGCTGTTTTGTACTTAGATTGTGGGTAGATTCAGGAAAACTACAAACCTGCTGCAAATAATTAGAGAATTCAATAAAGTGAGTTGGCAAGGTATAAAACTACATAGAATCAAGAGTCAAAAATCAATAGTTTTCATCTTTCCAAATGACAAAAAACAAAACTACATTAAATATAAACTATCTAGAAATAAACTTAAGAATGTGAAAAAATTTGGGGGCACCTGGGTGGCTCAGTTGAGCGTCTGACTTCAGCTCAGGTCATGATCTCACTGTTCGTGGGTTTGAGCCCTGTGTCAGGATCTGTGCTGACATCTCCAAGCCTGGAGCCTGCTTCAGATTCTGTGTCTCCCTCTCTCTCTCTGTCCTTCCCCACTCATGCTCTGTCTCTCTCTGTCTCAGAAATAAACATTAAAAATTTAAAAAAAAAGAATGTGAAAAAATTTAAATACTACATGGAGATATGAAAAAGTCTGGGACCAATGGAAAGGTTTTACCATATTGTAGGACTGGGAACTCAACATCATAAAGCTCTCTTCTTATATTAATCCACGAGTTTAATGTGGTCCTAATAAAAATATCATTAGGATTTTTCTTAAGATATGGGAACTAACTGAAGTGATTCTAAAGTTTGTATAAAATATACACAAGCAAGGGGCGCCTGGGTGGCTCAGTTAAGCGTTGGACTTCAGCTCAGCTCATGATCTCAGGGTTCGCAACCTGTTCGTGAGTTCAAGCCCCTCATCGGACGTGCTGCTGTCAGCACAGAGCTGGCTTTGGATCCTCTGTCTCCCTCTCTCTGCCCCTCTCCTATTTGCACTTGCGTTCTCTCCCTCTCTCTCTCTCTCAAAAATAAATAAACATTTTAAAAAATCCATAAGCAAGAATAGTCAAACTTTGAAAATGAAAAGTAGTAGAAAAGTTTCCTACTAAAAACAAAAACTCATTTAAAAATTATAGTGAGTAAAACAGTATTGTATTAGTACATTAATAGGTAGGTCAATGGAGCCGATAAAAATTCTCTATAATAGAGAATTATTATAATAGATTATAGTAAGTATAGAAATTTAATATATGTTAAAGATGGCATTCCAAATCAGTTGGAAAAAGTTGGGACTCTTAGTAATGCTTATTATAGTCATTTTTATGTATAGGACAGGTAATCTTCCATAAATATGTGAGACAGCTGACCGTATTTTAATCAGGGTCATTTCTCTCCGGCCTCATTTGGTTTCTACCATTTTAGGAGAACCAAAAATATAACAGTGTGGTTTATGGTGAGGGAAGATTTAGCATTTATGTTTTAAGTTTCCAAAGGACAGATAAATCTTACATATAAAATAAATTATACTTGAGGAGTAGAATGTAACTATGAAATACACATCTGGAAAAGGATGACTTTCTTTCTACAAAAATAATAGTATTATGATTTTTAGCCATATACAATTTTATGAGAAGTGAAACATCTAGTAATATAGGCATCTTATGGAAGAAAAACTGCTGTAGTAACTTTGCTAACTTCATAAATTTACTGCTGTATTTCTACAACTATGCATATTCAAAAAAATCAGTAAATTAAAAAGAAGTGAAAGAACACATTTTATATCTTGAAAAGAATAAAAGTTTAAACTCAGTTTGGACTGACTTATAGAATAGTCTTGGGGATAATTGTTTTCTTTTCCCAACAGCTGCATAAAGCAAACTACTTTGAATGAGAAAAAAAGAAAAAAAGAATCTGAAGTGTACTAGTGTACCAAATTGAAGGATTTAAATGCATGTATTTTGCACAGAAGTTATTGCGGGTTATGAAACGAAGTAGATACAAATTCATTTATTTAGAAGGTCTAACACAGATTTACTTTATAACTTCTGGATAAAAAAGTTGATAGTGAGGGACACAGTATACGTATGCAAATAAAAATGTATGCCTATTTTTAGTATTAATCAGAGAGCCCTCAGGAACTGGAGCAGATGGGAAGTTTTAAGAAACACACAATGAAGATCATTAGGAAATAACAAATAGTTAGGCCAGCTAGAAAGGCACTTTAACAGGCAAATTTTTAGTCAGTAGTTACAGCTTCAGAATCTACCAAAGTGGCAAAAATACAGTTAATAACTAGTGCTTTATAGTGACATATTAAAAAAATTTTTTCTGATCTATCAGTACTCTGTTACTGGTAATTGTAATGTCAGGCAATTGATCAACTCTGATAGGCGTTCTGTATATTAGAAACACAAAACCAGAGTCTCTTGTAGATCCTTTTTGAACTAATTGAGTTATTACTGAGATATGTAACTTTCAGAGAAAGTGATTGAATCTAGGTTGCAAAAGCAACTGAATTCAAAGTGAGAATTTCTAACAAATGATTGGGAGTTTTTGGTCCCCAGATTCCAAACTAGTTGGGTTGGGTTTTTCACTAAGCTGATGGTTTATTACGGCATCATGGACAAAATCAGGTATTGGAAAGTAATAAGTAAGATTATTCTTCCAGAGTGAAAAACCTTGGGAATGCTGCCCTAAATTGGCAGCCATTTTTCATCACGTTAAATACCAGGCAAATGCTATTTTTGCACAAATTTATATACCAAGAAAGAGTTAAGAAAGGAAAGTGCTGGAAAAATGTGCTGTCTCTTAGCACCACAGTGAATATTCAGCTCCATCACTTTGATATTTTTCCCTTTTTTCCAGGATGGAAGAAGGTACTTAGATTAGCATTACAAATCCTGGACTCCAGAGAGGGAGTTGGAACTTGGGAAGGTGGTGTTTTCAGTGTTTGGAGATTGCTCCTTTCTGGCTCCTTGACTGAGTATGCACTCTTTTTCCAAGAATGCTTGTGTTTGGAAAGTACTTTGTGGTGGTGAAAAGTTTGAACAGAAAAGATTAATCAAAGGTTGGGTCTTTTATGCTCAGTGCATAATATATTCAGCTCTTGGATGTGAACTCTTAGCCAAGAAACTATTCAAATTATTCAGGGGCTGAATGTGAGCTTCAACTGCAAACACACCAGAGGTCAACTTTATTTAATCTCAACTCATTGCTCTTGACTTCAGAAACACTGTGCCTTAAGAATTTGCTTTATATTTTCTGCCTACCTCTCAATTTCCTAGAGAAGTTTATGAAGAATTATTTTATTCTTAAATGCTTAGGGAAGTATATGTATCTGATCTGAAAAGTGAAGGGAACTAGAAATGGACTATGGCTACTCTGTATCCAGTGTGCTGTTGGAAGGGAGGAATGCTTTGGTCTACCTAGTCTTTGTCATTTGTTACAATGTCACTAAATCCTATATTCTGATCACAGAAGTGATCTTATGTTTCCCACTTACTTACACCTACCATCCCTTCCTCCAATATTTTCTGATTTACTTGGCTCTCTAATGCTTACAGATTTGTCTGACTTCTGGAATCTGTAACACTTGAGAAATTTGGGATTATATTTCACTAAAGGAAAGAGGCATAATTATGTGCAGAACTACTGCCCAGACTTAATACACCATTACCAAACCTCCAGGGAAGGATCCTGGAAGAAAGGTCTCCACCCCTCCCCTGCCCCCAACTAAGGAACGCAAGTGTAGTGCTGTTAGCATATCCTATGACTTGTCCTTGCCTGCCCACTCCAGTTCACCAGTGCACCCACTTCTCACAGTTCTGGAGCACAACCTCCTCTGCAGCAAAAAATGTCTCCTGAGATAAAAGCACATGGAATTGGCAAGACCAGTAACCACCCACATGTTGAGAAACTTCCCACTTGCCATATGCTAGACTAGATCTTTCTCAGAATGTGCAGGAAAGATGTCCTCTTTGTCTCTCCTTTTCTTGATCAATTTGAATAAGAAGCAGTTGTGAGAAGATTTGATTTTAGGAGCCACTTGCTCAGGTCACGGTGCTCAGTGGCAACAGGATGCTTAAAGGATGCATCCTAGATGGTAGCCTAGATACTCTGTCTCTGGGATGCAGCACTCTAAGAAGTTATGACTGTCTTAGGAGATCCCTACTTATGGTGGACTTAGGACTTGGCCTATGGACCCATAATCACAATAATACTTTCCATGTGAGTAAATTAAATTGGAGTATACAGTTCAGTTAAGACATGCTAAAATTTTTGAGAAAGGGAAGGTCTCCATTTGATTGTATGTCATTCATAGAAAAGAAAATTTCTAGTCTTCTTTAAACAAAAATTTTTATTTGGTTCATTGAGTAATAACTGAATGAAAGTCCAAACTTGACCAGCCCATTTGGATGTTTAATAGGCTTCTCAAACTTAAGGTATCTAAAATGGAACTCTTGGTTACTTTCTGAAAACCTAGTTATGCTTATCTCAGTTAACAGTACTTGTATCTAATCACTCAAACTAAAATGCAATCACCCTAAATCTTGTCTTTCTCTCAACCTTCCAAAAGTAACCACCAGTGAGTTGTATTCATTCTGCTTCCAAATTATATCTGGAATTTGTCCATTTTCCCAGAACCATTGCCACTGCCCTAGTCCAAGGCAAGCTCTTATCTAAGCCACCATCCCATTGTGTATCGAGGCTACCACAATAGCCCTTTGAGACATCTTCCACTCTTGCTCTCCCTGCCCTCAAGTACATTCTCTACATGTTAGTCATATAAATCAGGTGTTTCAGAATAAAATCCAGCTCTTTACCATGGTGTGGCAAATTGGGCCAAGTCACCTTGCTTTTTTCCAATTGTCAGATCTTATTGGAAGATATTGGTATCTCATGACAAATGATAGGTCATAATGAAAGCAGGTCTCCAACTGACTTTTGCCACACATACAGTTACTAGTAAGCAGTACTTGGAGACTTGGTAAAGTCTCAGCCCCCTGACCTGTGGACATGCTGACAAGATCCCTGCCTGAAAGGTTGGTGCATGAAAAGGCAGATGCAGCAATATTCTAGCTGCAGGATCAACTCCATTTCTGGTTATATCAGGTGATGGAATCTTCTCCTAAGTTTGAGGAACCAAGTAGAGGCTTGGGTCTAGAGCAGCACTACTGAGGACACCAGGCTGCTGGGTTCATCAGGTTCTTATATCTCATTTCTACAAGGATGGATGCCTGATACATCTTCAACCATTCATTCATCAATTAAACAATGATTCTTCACTTTTCTTATGCTGAACAGAGGACCCTCTAGTACACATTGAGGCCCTGGTAGCTTATCAGAGCTATCTCTGGAGCACATGTTCCAGAAAAGGATACTTGAAATGTTAGTTAATGGATCATTCAAATGGATCTTTTAATTCTCTTCTTTCACTCTCCATGCTTTGATCACAATGGACTTCTTTTCGTGCCTAGAATCTCCCATGCTCATCACAACTCAGAGCCTTTGCTCCTGCTGCCTCTGCTCTTTGCATGGATGGATCCTTTGATTCTTTAGTTTCAAATGTCCCTGCTTTAGAGAAGGTCTTTACTGAGCAGGTCCCCAGCCCTCAGTCACCTCCTTTGAGAAAACCCTACTCTCTTTCCTCAGGGTATGTATCCTTGGAGTGTGACCTCCACCAGGATAAGGACTTTGTCTTGTTTACACCATATTCCCAGCTCCTATTAATGCCTGGTTCTTGATGGGAAGCCAATTATAAGTGGGTGAATACATTAATCATCAGGGAAATGCAGATGAAAACCACAAGGAGATATCACTTCATACCTGTTAGAATGGCTGTAATCAAAAAGATAAGAGATAATAACAGTTGGTGGGATATGAAGAAGAGGGAACCCTTGTGCATTGTTGGTAGGAATGAGAACTGGTTCAGCCCCTATTGAAAACAGTATGGAGGTCCTCAGAAAATTAAAAATAGAACAACCATATGATTCAGCAATCCCACTTCTGGGTATATAGCCAAAGGAAATTAAAACAGGACATTGAAGAGATATCTGTACTCCCATGTTCACTGAAGCTATTATTTACAATAGCCAAGATATACTCTGGTTTCTCTTCAGATTGTATAAATCTTTTCTCTTTTACGGTAGCCAAGACATAGAAACAACCTAGATGTCCATTAGTGGATGAATGGGTAACAAATTTGTGGTATATGTATACAGTGGAATATTATTCTGCCAAAAGAAAGAAGGAAATCCTGTCATTTGCAACAACACAGATAGACCTTGAGGGCATTATGCTAGATAAAATAAACCAGACAAAGAAAGACAAATACAACTTGGTGTCCCTTATATGTGGAATCTTAAAAAAAAAAAAAAAAAAAAAAAGTCAAACTCATATTGAGAGTAAAAAATGTTTGCCAGGGGTTGGGGGTGGAGGAAATAGGGAAAGACTGATAAAATGTACAAACTTTTGACTATAAAGTCGGAGGAAATAATATGAAACGTGGTGACTATAGTTGATATAGTTGGTGATTGAAATTTGCTGATGGTAGAACTCAAATATTCTACCAAAAAGAAAAAAAGTTAATTATGTGAGATGATGAGTGTCTTAATTAATTAACTAGATGATAGGAACCCTTTCACAATGTATATGCATATCAGATCACCACAGTGCACACTTTAAATATCATACAATTTTATTTGCCAATTATACCTCAGTAAAGCTGGAATTTAAAAAAAAGGTGAATATAAGATATTTCTGAATATAGAAAGACCCATTCAGGTCCCTGTGCTTCAGGATATAATAGTGGAATTTTGCAGCTACTGCAACTCTAAGGAGGGTTCTATGACCCATTTAATCATCTCTTCTGGGTTCCAAGAGGCTCCTAATAAGTAATGTCATTTAGCCAGGGAATCTTAACTAATTATGACTAATACAGCTATTTTAGGTGAGTCTTAATAGGAGGACTAAGTTAATTTTGAATGTAGCTATTTAGTAGTACTAAGTAGGGAAGGAAAAAAAACACACCTGTGATTAACATTTATTGTATTTGTTTTAAAGAGTTTTCAAATGTATCTGAAACATTTCCTCTTGCTATTATTATGTTTCTAAATAGTGATTTATTGGCCTTGAACATAATCAATGCCTCCCTGGGGCTGTACCTCAAGCTCGAATCACCAGAAGCAGACTGAATGCAAGATGCCCCTTGATTATATATAATCAGTCCTGACCCTTTGCTTCTCTTTTTTTTTTAAACATGAATTTATATCGTCTGTGTCAAAATGAGACTACAAATTTGTAGTTTTGCAAAGTGCATACCATTATCAAGATGTATAAACTGTATAAATGTATTATTCAGCATTTATTGCGGGCCCACTATGTGCCAGACTCTGTGGCCTTAACTCTGCAAGTTAAAATCCATATCTCTATTAGATACTGGAGTAAGCTGAAGCCAGAGGAGTTAGAAAGCATCCTCTTAGCTATCTACCCAGTAGGTGCCAAGACAAGATTCCATCTTGGGTCTTTCAATTGCCAAGAAGCCCCTTTCCCCAACACCAGGGCAGTCTTGCACACAACACATGGTGGCAGCAGTTTCTTCCTCAGTTTTGGTTTTTCCCAATCATTTAAAAATTGCTGGAAATACTCCTCCCGACTCCCCCCCAAAAAACCCCAAAAAACCAAAAGCATCAATTAATTGGCTCAATATCTGTAATTTTACCTTAACAATAAATGTTGTTTTATGTAAATTTTACCAAAATCACAACACTTTATTCAGAACTGCAACCCTGAAACATGCACTAATCATTGTTCTAAGTTCATACTGTTAAGAAGGTAGACATGTTCACAAGGCAAGACGTGATCGAACATTACGAATGTAGAAAAGCAATTATCTTTAACTTATTTTTCCTCCCAATTCTTTTCCATGCATAACATAATGGTTTATATTTGTATAATAGGAAAGATATCTGAGGACTTAAACATGTTCTCCAAACATTTAATTCTGCTAACTTTAAAGTTAATCTGTTAAAGTTAATTTAACTAATTTATCTAATACTATGCTTGTATTCTGTAATTAAAAATGGAATTTCTTAACATAAATGATATATAAATTATATGGATATGTATTAGAAAAAAATTATACAGGAACCTCTGTTACCTAACTAATGTTACCTTGACTAAATTATTACTCACAGACTCACACAGGAAAGAATGAATGATGGAAGGAAACAAGGAAAAAAAAGAGAGAGAAAACTAGTTTAAGGCGTTAGGGGATTTTGAGAAGATTTGTATGATTGACGATATAGACATTCCTTGAAATTTGGCTGACTATATTCACTTGTTCATTTGGGTGGACAGCACTTTTTTTGCCATTTCAAAACACTTTTAGGAAAGCAATAAATTCAGATAAAAAAATTTTTTTAAGACATAATGATCCTTAAACTAAAGAGTACTTGCATTCTGCAGCCCACACTGCAGTGTTTTCATTTAGACACACGTAAGTTAACTGGCACTTTGGTTGAACATGAATCCTGTCCCGTTGGCTGACTCACAGATCAGGCTCTAGTGGGATCCTTATTTAAATTCCAGTGTGTGCTAAACATTTAGCTAGTTTGAAAAATCAAGAGTGAGGCCCATTTGACATCTTATGCATATCTTTTCTTTTTCTCACTTTTCCTCCCCAACTTCCTCCCCTCCCCAGTGCATTTTCCTCTGTGTGGAGCATAATTCCGTTCACTTTCTCTGCTTCTTAAGATCAGCCTTCCCTTCCAGTCCCGGGCAGCTCCACCCCTTTTCACAGACCAAAGTAAATCTGCACAATAATGAACCATATAAGGGAGGAATGACATCATCAGTTAGTGGTCCCAAGCTGTTTTGCACAACATTCACCTTTCATTGTTCTGATGACAGGGCTGGAATGTGACGGTTAATTCCCTGTGGAGTAGGGGGCTGAACAGGGCCTGCTGCTGTTGAACAAACTTCAATTACCCCCTTGTAAAAAACAAAAACAAAAACAAAAGCTACTATGCTTCCTAGTATTAAGGTAAGGAAGTCAAGATCTGTTTTGATTTAAGCAACGTTAGTTATTACTTTAGTCCATGCGCATTTCATTTGTTAATAGGCTTACTTGGCAGTAAACTCATTTCTAAGTGTTATTGCAAAGAGCATCTTAGAAGCTGGGTTTGGACATTTGTACAGCCTGACTAATCTGACAAGGGCTGTAAAAACCCGACAACCTTTCAGCTCTTGACTACAGGTTTTACTGAGTGTGGACGGTGACAACCCTTGAAAATGACCAGCTTATTGTGACTTTCCTTGATACCTCAGAATCCTTGATTGGAATGGCCAAGATGCACCTTGTTGTGGTATGAGGCATGCTCCTGTTTTTCTATGGAGGGAAAAGTAATCTCATCCTACAGAAACTTGGGGAGTTTGTATAAGAATAGAAAGATCTCGTGCTGCCATTAGTCGTACTAATGTGTTTTGAAGGCTTTTAACAGAACAGCCTTTCCATGGGCTGTAAATGTATCCTCTAATTAATAATTTCTTGATGAGCAAAAATTAATTGAAGGTACAAATATTATTTTCAAAATTTGTGGTCATTATGTGGATTGTCTGCAGATCTCTTTGCATATGTGGAGAAGGCTTGTAAAAGTTAGCAATGAATTAGAATGCATAGTGATCCAAAGAAAGCCGTGTTTGTTCTGAAACAGGGTGGCCGTGATAACAAGAATAATACAGAAAATAAGAGGTTTGATTTCAAAATGGAAATGGAATTAAAGTTTCTACTATGTTAAACAGTTGTGTAAAAAGTTCAACTTTAGTAATTTTTCAAAATGCCAAAAAAACATTGTCTGAGTTCAGCAGAGTGTATCAAAATAAATAGCTTGCATTTAGCGCTCAGTAGGGCTGGAGGGTAGTGTGAGTCTTTCACAAAAGAACTTCACTTGGCCAAAACCAAATTTTTATAGCATGATTTCAGCTTCACATGACCCGTTTTATAGAAATTTGAACATAAGGGCAGATGGTATGGTTTTCATTTGTGTAGGTTTAATTTTGTGTAACATTGATTGTTAATAATGTTTTGTCTGTGTTTAAAGCGATGAAAATCTTGAGTTCAAATGAGATGAAAATCTTGGGTCCATTACATTGATCTGCCCAGATTCTTAACTCCATGTGATGGCTGAGCTTCTGTTTACTTGTAAAACTAAATATTCTCTCCACAACGGAAGGGTGCTTGCATTTCTTTTTCTCTAGATTAATAATAGTCAGCATCAATACAAATTAAGTCTTGGGGTTTTGGAATTTTGTTTATTGTTTTGGCTTGTTATATGTTGTATTAGCTTTAAAGTTGTTCAAAAACTGGACAAAATGATTGTTAGATACATGTTAACATAATAATTTAAAAAGTAGTGAAATTTCAAGTATGTTTATATTTAAAAGCTTTTTAAAAGACCTCTAGATACAAGGGCAATAAATTCTAATGCCATTTTAAAGAGGGAGAGGGTTATTTTTCTGAGTAAATAAATGCAAGGGAGTGTACTATCAGTGGTTTGTATACTTAATTTATTACTTATGTAACAAATGTAATTTTACTTACTTTAAACAAATCTTCGTTGTGAAAACAAATTTACCCAAGAGACAAATTGGCTTAATAATATCTTAGTAAAAGGCTTTACAAAAGGGTATGTTTTTATATTGTGAGCTCCCATAATGTATAAGCTTAAAAGCCTAATATATAAGCTAAAAAATGACTTTTGACCAGCACTCCATAAATGCATGTACAGAGTAAAATGAGGTATATTGCACCTTTGTGGACTGTCTTCAACTTGTTTGAATAGTCTTAGCACATCTGATTCATGCTCCCAGCTCCTCCCCTCATGTTCTGTACCACCACAAGTGCAGCTCACAGCGGAGAGGCCTCTGTACTTAAACACATGGGAGGATACCCTCACATTGTGATTGCAGGGACCTAAAAACCCACCTGCTTCAAAATATCCTCCCACTTTCTGGCTTCCCAAGGGAAACCCCCTCTGCCCCCCACCCCCCATTTAGCTTATTTTCTGAGGGAGAGAGTTACTTGTGATAATGCACAAGTGTTACCTAGATGAGCATCTGATAATTAGGTGTGATGAACTTGGATGATGTATTCTTTGGGAATGGGCTAAGAAAGGTCACTTTCCATCAGAGTAAGGGAAGGTGAGGGTGCCACTGGGAAGAACAAGGCCACATATTTAGGTGACAAACTTTTCTGGCTTTTTCTGTTTCTCATGAAAATCGTTAAGTAAATTTGTTCATCTGGCTGATTCTTTAAAAAACAGAATCAAAAAGAAAGAATAATATCTTCTTTCTACTCTTTGAAAAATATTTCATCTGATCAAGCTGAGGATGTTTGAGAAGTACTTTGAACAACTTATGGGATATGAAAACACAACAAAAAGGCATTTAATTGTGTGTACAAACTACTCATCCATGCCCACAAGATAAATAACAACTTTTTCAACTTTAAGAATGAGATTATGTTTACATGGCATCAGTAGATGTACCTCCCTCTCCATTATCTTTGAAGAGTTCATTCTAATTAGAATTAATTAAATTAATTAATTTAATTAATTAAATCAGCAGTAAGTTCCAATTTAGCATTATTATTAATAGTATCTAACATTTATTGAGAACCTAGCCTTTTTACATAGAATAATTCCTGTGGTTCTGACAATGACCCGACTTATTATCCTACTTTTATAGGGAAAGAAACTGAGGAAGAGCTAAATTAAGAAACTTGCCCAAGATGGTAGGGGGCAGGATTAGACACAAACCAGGTAGTCTGGCTGTGGAGCACATACCTGAACTACTACACTGAGCACTGAACGTTAGCTTTGAAATGACAAAAAAATACCCATGTTTTCAGCCAATGAAAATGACTGGCATGATTGACTAACATAGAGATTTGTTTTCTCAACAAATTATTATATGTGACTTCATATTTGGTCCTCTGTCAGGAGTTACCCATTTTTTTCTCCTGAATATTCCCATTCAGCTTTTAGTATTTGTGGTCTTTCTCTTTTATCAACCAGAAAATTTCTAGCTCTAAAGAACCTCAGTGCAAAATGAAAAAGGTAGAGAGCTAGGCTTTAGGATTGTTGTCCTGGGATCCAAGGCAAGGCCCTTCCCTGCAGCCTACCTTTAAAATGAGGCTGGAGAGACCGATTCATGTCTGGTCTGAGGGAGAGGAGGAGCACTATTCTGTCTCCCCTCTTCTGTCTTCAGCTTTATTTCTTGTTCCTGCTTTCCACTCATAGCAATGTGTATGTGTGGCTATAAGCCTGTCATACTTCCTTTTTTCTCAACTCTTATTGACCCACTCTTAGCTCCAATTATCTGTGACTCCTTTCTTCTTAGATTTGTCCTATTATCTCAAGCTACACATTTGTCTTCAGAGAAATCATGATGCATATAAAGTATGCGTTGGACATAGAGAAGGGAAAAATGATCCTGAGCCCTGACATTTGCATATTGTCTGATCTATTTAGGGTTACAGCAAAAATCCCAGATGAGTCAAATGGGGTAACTTAATGTTGTATATGTGTGGGTGGGAAGCTAATAAGGGATACCATGTTTCCCTAGGGCTAGTAATTGGGGGAGGGGCATTTGGAGTGCGGGAGTGTGTACCTCTTACTACCCACTAATTGGGGGGAGGGAGTAGTTCCTGGAACCCTCAAGAGTAACTGGATCTGTAGGAGAAAGCTACCTAAAGGGACGATGGCCCTTAGTAGAAGGATGAAGCCAAATATCCAAGATTCAGGAGGGAATTAATACCTCATTCTCCAATCTCCTGTCAATGTCTCCTATTGACAAAACCAAACTTGAAGCTAGAAGGGGCTTTCAATACAATGGCTCAAGATCAGCCCCCCAGGGTGGAGAATGGTGGACAGTAGAACTGGAGAAGTAAATGGAAAATATGCAGCACAAAGGATAATAAGTAGAAGTATAAAATTAAATAATACAATATACAAATTAATAGCTTGGTAATTTAGTAACTTCAATAACTTTTTTTTACAGCTGTATATAACATTTATCTCATAAAGTGAGTTGATGTCCCTATTCAAAACCACTTCCTACCAAGAGGCTCAGAGTCCTGCTTTACATCTCTCACAAGTTTGTAAGAGACAACTATACTTATTCGTCAAAGATGAATAAAATTGGGATTTATAAGACCACATTTCAAAAACTCATAATTCTAGAAAAAACCTAGAAGTTTATCTTGCCTCTGCTGACTCATTTGAGATGAGTTTTTCAACAAGATAGCTTTGCCCTCTGCTCAAGTCATTAGTCCTGAGGAAAAATTGGGCAATTAGTACATCAAAACTATTTCCCCTAAGATTCCACATGGTACCACTTAGATGAATTGTCTAGATTGTGATGCTAATGGGGCCATGATGGTGAAGGAGAGGGCACTATCATTCACATTATTACCCATATCAACATGCAGGAATAATCTTGGGGCACGTGGGTGGCTCAGTCAGGTAAGCCTCTGACTCTTGATTTCCGCTCAGGTCATGATCTCATGGTTCCTAAGAATGAGCCTCACGCCAGGCTCTGTGATGACAGCATGGAGCCTGCTTGGGATTCTCTCTCTCTCCCTCTTTCTCTGTCCCTCCACTGTTTGTGCTCTCTTTCCCTCAAAATAAATAAATAAACATTTAAAATCATTTTAAAAATGCAGGAATAATCTTATATAATTCTTTCTACCTTAAGCTTCACATTCAGGCACCAAAACCAGATATTTCTATATCCTAATTATGCCTAAAATCCTCTTTTTGGGGTGTCTGGGTGGCTTAGTTGGTTAAGCATCCAACTTTGGCTCAGGTCATGATCTCTCAGTTCCTGAGTTCGAGTCCTGAGTCTGGCTCTGTGCTGACAGCTCAGAGTCTGGAACCTGCTTCAGATTTTGTGTCTCCCTCTCTCTCTGCCCGTCCCCTGCTCACACTGTATGTCCCTCTCAAAAATAAGTAAAACATTTTTAAAAATCCCCTTTTCTTTTAATGTCTATTTTTATTTTTGAGAGATACAGAGTTTGAGTGGGGGAGGGGCAGAGAGAGAGGGAGAGAGAGAATCCCAAGAAGGCTGTCAACACAGAGCTGACTCCACTTGGGGCTCAACCTCACGAATCATGAGATCATGATCTGAGCATAAATCAAGAGTCAGCCACTTAACTGACTGAGACACCCAGGTTCCCCTCCCCTTTTCTTGTATTATAATTGTAATCATAGTTTAGTCTTTTTTTTTTTTTTTTTGCCTTGGAAAATTTTAATGCTTTCATAACTGATCTCCTTGCCTCTAGCACTGCCCGCCCCCATAATCCATACATCCACATTGTCATTAGAACATTGTAATATACAAATTTGAAATTATTGCTACTTTTTTTATTAAAAAAATTTTAATTAATTAATTTTTTGAGAGAGAAAGAGTGCATGTGTACTTGAGCCGGGGGTGGGGGTGGGGTGGGGGGTGGGGAGAGAGAATCTTAAGCAGGCTCCATACTCAGAACAGAGCCTGATGTGAGACTAGATCCCATGACCCTGGGATCATGACCTGAGTTGAGATCAAGAATCAGACACTTAACCAGTTGAGCCACCCAGGTGCCCCTGATATTTTCACTACTCTTAAAGTCCTTACAGAACTTTGTGTAATTCTCTGGATGGAGTCCAACTTAGGATAACAAACAGACTGCTTGATGATCTGACCTCCACCTTCCACTGGAGTCTTATGCCTTGATGTTTTCCCACCTCCTACTGTGTGCTCTGCCATTGACTCTGCTGTTCTGTTTCTTGCACTTGTGTCACTTTCCCCTTTATGTGGCATACTGTTTCCTCATTCTTCATCTGGATAACCTTTGTTTATTCATTCATCAACCAAATATTGATTGAGAACCTACTCTATGTTAGGCACTTGGTTAGGGGGCTGGTGTTCAGCCATGGACCTTGCTCTTATGGAGCTTTTGCTCTGTGGAGAGGTGGGGAGACAGACAATATCTATGTAAACAAATACATGAAGGAGATGATTTCAGATAATAAAAGTTAAGGGAAAGAAAGAAATGGGGTGGTATGATGGAGAGCAACTGGGGAAACTATTTTCAAACTATTTTCAACAATATTTTCAATTATGTGTGCTGAATGAAACCTGAAAGATGAAAAAGAAGAGCCCATAGGATTATTGTGTGTGGTTGTGCAGGTTATAGCTTGCCATGGCACCTATCTAATGAAAGAATAGGACTGAAATCCTGTTCTCATTCAGAGCATCAAGCCAGGCAGGGACTGTTTCTCTAAGGAGGGAAACCCTTATCTAGTTCTCTCCAAAGGGTCATATGGGCTGTAGTCCTGATAGCAGGGGAATGGCATTGGGAACCACTTCCTTCAGTCATATCCCCATCCTTGGGTGACCCTCAGTAGCCTATGTTTAAAGCATAAATGGTACTTTTTACATAGCATTGCAATTTATTTTTTTATTACAAGTATCTAGTATAGTATTTGACAATGGTGGGGCACTCAATCCATCTTTGTTGAATTGCTGAGTGAATTAATAAATCATGGTTACGTTTCTATGACTCAGGGAGCTTCATACTAGAGTGTATGATCAGGGAGCTCCTTCTCAAATAGTTATTCTCAAATATAGGCCTCCTGATGGGCAGCAAACTATCAGAAGAAACAGTTATTTCTATGTTTAAATGAGCAAATGACAAATAATTCCCTAGACTTTAATTTCTACTATGATTAAGAGCAAGTTACTAGTAATATACAAAATGATTTATTTTAAAATATAGCGTTTTTAAGTTTAAATTTGCATGTTATTGGGTTTTTTTTAAAATGTTTATTTATTTATTTTGAGAGAGAGAGGCACATGTGTGTACGAGCAGGGGAGGGGCAGAGAGAGAGGGAGAGAGAATCCCAAGCAGGCTCTACACTTAGTGCCGAACATAACATGGGGCTGGATGCAGAGCCAGACGCGGGGCTCAATTTGGGGCTGGATCCCACAAACTGTGAGATCATGACCTAAGCAGAAATCCGGAGTCAGACACTTAACCAACTGAAACACCCAGGCACACCTGTCAGATTTTCTTAAAGACTAAGAGGGTATTTTCCAGTGGAGTCTGGCTATTACCAAATGCTGGCAACATGTGCTCACCTGGTAGTAGGAAATCCCAAAATCTTCAAGAAGAATAATTTATTATCCACGATGAGCTTTTCATGGTTTTCAGTTGCTACCATCTGTGCCTTTTAAAGATAAATTACTATTGGTTAAACTTCATAATCAGTTTAATTTGTTATGGGTTGTTGGGCTGACCTGCAGAGGGCCAATAATGCATATCCTTAGTTTATGATTTTCAACAGCTAGACTTCAAGACATGTCATTAATGTTCCCATTCTAGAGCAAGATTATATCTAATCCTCTCTGATGAAGAATAAAACTTCATTTGTGATAACTTGACCGGTGTGTGTATGTGTGTGTGTGTGTGTGTGTGTGTGTGTTTGCATTACTTGGATTATAACATCAAAGTAAATGTAATGAGAGTCCTAGATTATTTTTAAATTTATAGGCTATAGTTTTATAATATAAAATCATGTGTATAACTTTAGGGTCTTCACTTGCAAAATAAAAGCAGTTCATAAAAACTGCTAGCAAAAAGTTTACTGATTATCCTTTCTTTTCTTTCAAATTTTTATCACCAATTTCTTGAGAATAGGTGAGAAAGACCTCTGTCCCACTCTACTGGACCTGGGTCAAAAAAGTGTGAGATCAGGTGTTCCACAGTACTGCTGGTTTTCACAATAGGGAAAAAGTAAAAAGTGTACAAAGCCTTTTGTAAATTCACCCCCACTACTTAAAAAACACAAAAGAAAAACAAAACTTAAAAGTTTGTGTCCTGCTGTGAAGGATCTGCCATTTACTTGTACATAAAGAAAATGATTATCTAGCACTCAGAGCTCAGGGCTGGGACTAGGGTGAGGCAAATGAAGCTATCACCTTAGGCACAAAATTTAAGGGGATATCGAATAATTCAGTAAGCAAGATACACAATATTTTAATGCATTATGTTTTAAGGTACAAATCAATGCAAAAAAAAATCAATGATGAATTAAATGTCAAAATTTCAAATGAGGACAAGATCTAACAACCCAGCCTTATTCACCTCACCCTAAACCCATTCCTATGCAGGATATCAGGAGGTTAGATTAATTCTGAATAATTATTATAATAGACACCATCTTGAGGAACTGGGGCAATTTATGAAAAACTAACACTTCTTTCTGAGTCATTTGGTAAAACCATGTCCTATCATGTTACCAAGCTGCTTAGCTCTGTTCTATGCTCTAGCTGGGAAAAAATGCATGTGATTAAAGACTTCTAACTGCATGCAAGCTTGACTCTTTTGAGGTTCATTCATCTTTAATTACTATCATGCCCTTGCTAGTTTTAACCTGCCTTTTCTCTTTTATGAGAGAGAGGCATACATACAGGGGGAATTGAAGAAGAATAGGAGAATAAAAATAGTGAAAGGGAAGAGAAATAGTGAGAAGGGAAATTAGCATGATCTGGCTCAGAAACAAATGTAGTTAACTTTTAAAATGACATCAGCATTTCAAAATGGGTTCCAGAGAATTAAGATGGTAACAAGTGACATCTAAAGAAAGCAAAGAGAAAATTGCTGCTCTGGGGCTAATGCTGATAAATTTGGAGAAATAATAGAAGTGAGAGTATAAAGAAAGTTGGGGAAAAGAACCTGTGAAATCTTATATGGTTTACTTTTGGAGGACAAGGAGTGAGAATCGTTATAGTCAGGTGTGGCCCTGGGTTTTTAGGAGTACAGATCTATAACTATTCTAGGAAAGGTGTTTGTTTGTCTCAAGGATGGATAACCAGGATAAGATTTAAAAAACAAAACAAAACAAAAAAAACCTCTCATTTCCCCTCTCCCCAAAACAACAACAAAAATTGTACTTAAAAGGAAAGATAAACTCATAAATACCTGTGGAACAGAACACAGCAAGGATGCTTTTTTTACCATAAGTTTGACTAAGCATCAAATGTATCCCAATGAGGAAGAAAAGGTAAAAGTCTCTAATATGCTTAATTTTATAAATATGGAAACGAATGGAAGAATCACCCACAATTACAGACAAATATGAGAGATACATGGAACTGTAAAGAAAGTAAAAATTATGACCAGATATCAAAGGAGTTGAAACTTGGTGTGGGAGGGGGGAGGTAAAGATCTTAAAGGGGGTTAAAAAAACTTTATTATGGAAAATTTCAAATATTTACAAGAATAAAGAGAATAATGTAATGAATGCCCATATATCTGTCACTTAGCTTCAACAGTTAATTCATGACTGGTCTGGTTTCATCTATTCCCATTGCCCTGGGTTTGTTGTCTTTTTTTTTTTGGCCCTGGATTATTTTATTTTTATAAAAGTTCCAGACATATCACTTCATGCATAAATATTTCAATACATATTTCTAAATGGTAAGGATTCTCTTAACAATATCCTTACACTACCTAAATTTAGTAATAATTCCTTATAACCTAATTTTTCCTATTGTTTTAAAAATAGCTTAAATAAGAATCCAAATGTATTATAATTGGTTGATACATCTTATAAATTTCTTTTAATCTATAGTTTCTCCTCCCCCACTCTTTCTCTTCTTGCAATTTATTTATTGAAAATACTAGGTATTTTATCCTCTGTAGTCCCCTACATTTTGGATTTTTCTGATTGTATCATCACAGTATCATTTAGTATGTTTCTTGTCCATGTCTTTCCTTAAACTAGTAAGTAGTTATAGGGGCTTGATCTTATTCAGGTTTATTTTTTGGGTAGGAATATTTCTTGGTGGAAGTATGTACACATGTATACAATGTTTGGCTAGCTCTCTTCAGAGACATTGATGAACATTACCTACATCCATCATTTCTTTGGATATTGCAAAATAGTGGTCTTCTATAATTCTTTATTCATTAATAATGGCATTCTATCATTATTTACTAACTAGATGATTTCCATAAAGAAAAACAACTTTAAATTTAAGTGGGAACATGCTAATCTTACATATATATATGTAATCTCATATATATATACACACATATATATATACATACATACATATATACATATTATATACATACATATATTTATACATATACATACATACATACATACATACATACATACATACATACATATATACATATTGGGATTTGGGGTGGGTTTTTAAGAGTGCCTTGAAATAATATTAGGACTAGAGGTTTTCTAGTACCTGAAACATGTTTACCCCAGAACATGTTTTCCTACCAGCTTCCCCAACCCTAGCTGAAAATGTTAGACATCTTCTCTTTAGTGTTCCTACCTCTGCTTTCACATCTTTCTGCCTTAAGCTTAATAATAATCTATTTTATGTTTTCTATTATATTTTAAGTCACTCTCATAATATTAGTTTGCAACTTTTTTTCCATTTCTCTGACATTTGGAACACTTTCTAGGGCCTTTTATATTCTTTTTATTGCTACTTTTTTTATTGAGATATAATTTACATAAAATAAAATTTACCAGTTTTAATTACACAAATTGATGCATCTTGACTAATATATATACCATAAACAATCATAGAACATTTGGGCTTATACTTTTAAAGTCTTCTAGTTGAAAATAGTTAAATTTCTGAACATTTGTAAATGGTAAAGTCTCAAAATAAAAAGATCATGGTTTCATTTAGTATGAAAAGAAAAATGAGGAACACACTTAAGAATAGTTATTAAGAAAGACAATAGAATTCTGAAAATCTATTAGATTGTGTATTTGTCTTCCTTTCATCCTTTAAACAGGATAAAATGCTTGTTGAAAATTAAGAACTTGCCAAGAATAAATTTGATTTCAGGGTATCAAATGCCTGTAATGCTGATGAGAATCGGGGTACTAATTCATCTTAGTCTTGGTCTTCTGGTTTGTTTCCTTTTTATGCTAATCTTCCTAAAATCAGGGCATGGTTGAAGAATGGCAAGATGGGCAGAGAGGAGGTGGTAAGACCAGTTGGCACAAACAACACCTACACCCTTTCATTCTACTCCTTAAATAGCATAATTACATGGCAACGGTGCCCAGTAATGTAAAGCAAATGAATTGTTTAAGTACAGTGACATTGTAACTATTAGGAAATTGTTTGAAAAAGGAGACATAACCTGCCATAGTCATTATCTATTGTGAATAGTTATGTGGTGATACTTTTGAATGCTTGTTTAATATAAAAATGAGGATTTCTAGATAGAAGGGGAGAAAAAAAACCCATCTGAAGTAGAAGGCTAAATTGACTAGGGAGGGAGGTAGATGAATGGAAAGCAGTGCTCCCTTCCTTTGGCGCTCCAGTGTTGCTACTAGTATATCTCCCTCCTCTTATCTCTCCTGCCAGACATTCACTAGCTCCTCCTCATTCTTCCTTCTTTTTTTTTTTTGGAATATTTATTAATTTGTGTGTGTGTGAGAGAGCGTGTGCATGCGCTCAAGTGGTGAGGGGCAGAGAAACAAGGGGACAGAGAGAATCCCAAACAGGCTGCATGGTGTCTGTGCAGAGCCCAATGCAGGGCTGGAACTCACGAACCACTGTGAGATCAAGACTTGAGACAAAATCAAGAGTCAGAGACGCTCAGTGGACTGAGCCATTCAGGCGCCCCTCCTCCCCATTCCTTTTTACCCCTTAATTTTAGGCATTTCCCAAAGTCTTTTCTCTATCTTTTACTTTTTCTCTTTCCACATAGTTTCTCCTTGGAGATCAAATTTATTTCCACGTCTAAGGCACTGTCACCACCTCCTCCCTCCACTTACTGAAATGAAAATCCAAGAATTACCAAGCTTTAGCACTATACAAGTTTCTATGTAGGAAGGGATGGGTGACAAAAGAGCCCCAAGACCTCCAATAACTTTCTTTCTTCCTGAGGCTTCTCTCACTTTAACTACTACTATTCCTCCCAATAGACTCCAGACGTACACTGCCCCAACATTCTGGTCCAGCTGTGGGTAAAATACCTCCTCTTGTTTCTCTGCAACAGAGGTTGGAAACTTTTCTTAAAAAGAACTAAAACAAGCAAGCAAACAAAATAAACAAAGAGCACACCAGAACCTATGAGAGAGACACAAAAGCCTTCCTTTAGTCTGGTCTACAAAGTATTGGTTAAGGTTCTAATATTCCCAGAGGCACTTTATAGGTTATCTAGTGGTTGTTCATCATCTGGTACTAAAGAGAGATATTAAGTGATACCTTCCCATCCACACAGAGAGGGCTCGATCTCTCAGCTTTGGTTTCCCACTTAGGAGATAACACCTCTTTCCTAGGCAACCAATGACTAGAATGACCACAGTCTTCAAGAAAGGCCACTGCTCACTAGATCAGAGCCACTTGTCGTCTAATAACCACTATTAATATCAAATTACTGGCCCAATAACAGCCACGATATCCATTCAGCAAAAATTTATACTCAGTATTGTGAGGGACTTTAGTTCACACATCTCTATAGAAGATGACTTGAGCTGTATTTCTAGATCAAGCTTATTTATTCTTTCATTTATCTATTCACTCACTATTTTTTGAGCACTTCCGATGTATCAGGCATTGTGCTAGGGGGCAAACAAGACAGACATGGCCTGTATCCTCATGCAACTTGTGTTAACAAAGTCAAGGGGTGCCTGGCTGGTTCAGTTGGAAGAGCATGAGACTCTTGATCTCGGGGTTCTGAGTCTGAGCCCCATGTTGGGTGTAGAGACTGCTTAAAAATAAAGTCTTTTAAAAAGTTGTAAGTTGATTAATGTTATAAAGGTTTCAGGGTATTATGGGAGTCTGTAAGAATGTATAACTTAATCAGGTTGGTCCTGCAAGGCTTCTGGAAGAAGTGACATTTAAGTGAAACTTTGGAAGGATGAAAATCAGCTGGATATTGTGCCAGAGTGAATGGAGGAGTGGGGAGGAAATACTAAGCAGAAGGCACAGCATATTTAAGGAATGTGAGCAGCTTAGATAACAGGGGGAAAGACTGGCTTCAGAACCTGCCAACATGGTCAGGAATCAAATCATGCTAGGCCATGTTATAGATTTTTCACCTCTATTCTTAGAGCAACAAGAAGGCATGGGAAGTTAGAGTTCCATTATAGCCTATGATTATATTTAAATTTGGGTGAGAGTAAGTAATAATAATTATTATAATATAAACATAGCCAAAAGTACACTTGTTATGGACCAGGCACTGTTATAAGTGCTTTTCCGTATATTAACCAATATGCATCTCACACAAACCCTATGAATCAGGTACTATATTGATGCCCGAGTTATAAGTGAGGGAAGTGAGGTATACAAATAAGTTATATAAGTTGTCCAAGATCACACAGCTAACAAGTGGCAGGGCTTGTGAGGAGATCCATTAGGAGGCTGTTGCAGAATTATCAGCAGAAGATGCTCAAGGCTTTGGACAGGAGTAATGACAGGAGGAAGTCATTAGGGTAATGGGGTTAAGATGTTAAGATGAGCTGTAAAATTTATAGGATTTACACCAAAAGTACTATATTTCTAATTGCTTGGTATACTGGAAAAATTATCTCTATGGAAAGAACATTTAACATGAGATCTACCCTCTTAATTTTTTAAGTGTACAATACAGTATTGTTAAGTATTACCTGGTACACTTTTAAACTTGACTATCTTGCTATTACCTCAATTTTCTACCAATACTATTTCTCACCAGTTTTTCCCATTCCTGTTAAAGGTATTATTTGTAGTTGTGCAGATTAAAAGCATCAAAGTAATTTTTTTCAATTTCTCTATCCCTTTTTCCTAGCAAGTGAACAGTCACAATGCCCATGCCAGTTACCTTTTGCAAAGTCTTCACAATTCATCCCATCTTTCCCATCCCCAGTGTTCTCCCTGTAGAAGTTTAAATGCAAGTCTGTTTGCACAGAAGGTTATTGGCAGGCTGTCCTGACTGAGTCACACAACTTTACCTTGGTTATGGATCTAACCCTCAGCTAAATCAAAGCTGTAACTGAATTTTGGGAGAATGCAGAGAATGGGCTGTGTATTGCTGTAAGAGCCACTTTAACTGAGAGATGGGAATAATTTAAGAAGTGATAGAAGAGGGAAGGAGAGAGCTTAATGGGACAAAGAGAAAGGGGAGAGAGAGAAGGAGAGAGAGAGAGAGAGAGAGAGAGAGAATCACAGCTAAGAGGACATGAAAAAATGTGGTTTCTTGGAAGCCAGATTCCTGCGATGGTCATGCTCTAGCTCACAGAACTTCCTACTCATAAGAGAGCCTTCTACTTTTCTCTGGCTGAAAAGTTAATACCCCAGGTTTTACACCAAAGTTACTGAAATGAAAATATTTACAGTGTAAACACAAAAAGCATGGGACAGACTTTTCAGATACATACTCTTTAGTTCTTATATTTATTTTTGTGTTTTATTATATCTGTGTATAGAGTCTGTATGTCAGTCACTTTACTTCTACTATCTCAATTTTGAGAACAATTCTATGAGGTAGGTATAACATCCTTGCTTTACAAGTGAAAAAACTGAGGGTCAAAGAGTTTCAGCAATTGGCCAGAGGTTACAGTCAGAAAATGACAGAGCCAGAATTCAGATGCAGCTGTCTGATCCCAAAGCCCATGTTTTAGTTACTCCAACCCACTGTCTGTAATAGCATAGAGGCATAGGATATTTAAACAAATATCTTTAGAAATTTTAACATTTTAAGCTTAGAGTTGAAAGCACTGATGTTTTCAATGAATTACTTTTGATAGTCTTGTTAAGGCTAAGGAATTTGAAAATATCCCCAAAATTATCTCCCACTCTATAGTTCTGTGACATTATTTCAGTTGTTTTGACTTCAAGTAAAAAAGAAGATGATCAATAAAATTCTCTTTACACGTGTAAGAACCACACTTAATGAAGCGATTACAGTATTACTCATGTGAACCCAAAGAATTTGAAAACAATCTTTTTCTTCCATTGTAAGAATAAAGTCATAATGGGTTTGGGAAATTATGCATTTAGTTAATAGATGCTTAGACACAAGGATATGTTTTGTAAAAGTAAATTCCATAAAAAATCTTAATTATATCATCAGAATCATTTCTATAATAATTCTTTAACACTGCAAATAGCTTCAATATATGTTCAGTCATTTCTTGTACAATGCAATGTGAGACTATTAGCTTCTATTTACTTGATTAACAGCTAATCTAGTCATAAATATGAAATAAATCACTTTAAATAAGTAAGGTGCAAAATATATTGAAAGAATAAAATATTCTTAAAACAAATACAGGTTGTTTACAACTTGCTTCTCTGATATAAATATTAATATTAAGAAGCATTCTTATACTATATAAAGTAAATATGATTATTTTATTTTATCTTATTTTTTATTTTTTAAAATTTACATCCAAATTAGTCAGCATACAGTGCAACAATGATTTCAGGAGTAGATTCCTTAGTGCCCTTACCCATTTAGCCCATCCCCCCCCACAACCCCTCCAGTAACCCTCAGTTTATTCTCCATATTTATGAGTCTCTTGTTTTGTCCCCTCCCTGTTTTTATATTATTTTTGTTTCCCTTACCTTATGTTCATCTGTTTTGTCTCTTAAAGTCCTCATATGAGTGAAGTCATATGATTTGTGTCTTTCTCTGACTAATTTCACTTAGCATAATACCCTCCAGTTCCATCCACGTAGTTGCAAATGACAAGATTTCATTCTTTTTGATTGCTGAGTAATACTCCATTGTATATATATACCACATCTTCTTTATCCATTCATCCATTGATGGACATTTGGGCTCTTTCCATACTTTGGCTATTGTTGATAGTGCTGCTATAAACATGGGGGTGCATGTGTCCCTTCAAAACAGCACACCTGTATCCCGTGGGTAAATGCCTAGTAGTGCAATTGCTGGGTTGTAGGGTAGTTCTATTTTTAGTTTTTGAGGAACCTCCATACTCTTTTTCAGATTGGCTGTACCAGCTTGCATTCCCATATGATTATTTTAATTCCATTTTTATGGATAACTGAAAATAACTATTAAAATTGGTGCACGTTATGAAGGGGAGTGGGAGATACAGGCTTCCAGTTATGGAATGAATCAGTCACGGGAATAAAAGGTACAGCATAGGGAATATAGTCAATGATATTGTAATAGTGTTGTATTGTGACAGATGGTAGCCACACTTGTGGTGAGCACAGCATTATGTATAGAGTTGTTGAATCACTATGTTGTGCACCTGAAGCTAATGTAACTTTGTAACTATACTTCCATAAAAAAAATTGGTGCAAATTGATTCATCAACACAAGGATGGTAAATAGTTATTCTGGTGTATTTATATTCCTACTTTTTTAATGCTATACATAAACACCATAGAGAAAATGTATTTCACACATGTAAAACATAATAATTCCTGTAGCATAATAATTCCTGTTATATTGATAGTAATTGATTTCCTCTCAACCTAGTTCTCTATTTAAAATTTTTGTTTAAATCCAGAAACTGAGCCAAAATTCTGTGCCAGTTCTTCATTAGCTAGTTTATGTAGATCAGCTTTCTATCAGAAAGCTTGTCTTGGTTTGTTCCTATCAGGTGATAGTTGCATACATAATTAAAAAGTCCCAAGGTTCTTTTTGTTCTGCGCCTTCCCTTTGACTTAAAATAAAATTATATGTATATATATATATATATATATATGTATATATATATATATATATATATTTAATGTGTATTCATTTTTGAGAGAGAGAGAGAGAGAGAAGACAGCACAAGCAGGGGAGGGACAGAGAGAAAGGGAGACACAGAATCTGAAGCAGGCTTCAGGTTCTAATCTGTCAGCACAGAGCCTTGACATGGGGCTTGAACCCACGAACTGTGAGATCATGACCTGAGCTGAAGTCGGAGGCTTAACCAAGTGAACCACCCAGGTGCCCCATAAAATAAAATTACATTTTGAAGTCATAAGATGTAGAGGTGAGGAGCAAGGATTCTGGATCCTGAGGATCCAGAAGGATTCTTCCTGAGTCTGAATCCCAGAATTGCCACCTACTGACCGTGGGAATGTGCAAGAGCCCTGTCTCACATTCCTTATTGGGATGACAGTAGTAGTACATGTCTCAGAGGATTGCTGTGAAGATAAACACATAACACACATTGTGCTTAGAATACAGAAAACACTATTTAAATAGCCACTATTATTGTACAACCTAAGTGTTACTCAATGGTTATGTTATTGAAGTATAATACATTTGCAGAAAAGCACTCATAAGTGTTCAGGTTAGTGAAATTTCATAAGCTGAACAATCCTGTGTAACCAACACATAAGTCATGAAACAGAAACCAGTACCTGAAGAGTCCTTTTCATGCCCACTTCTGGTAACTACCCCTCCCCAAGGGGAACAAATAACCTGACTTTGGATTAGTGTCCTTAATGACTATCTGTTAAAGCCTTGATATTGGAGCAGTTGGTAGGTATTTATTGTAATAGCATTTCACTTTTTATTTAATATCTAAGACAAACTTTTTTTGCTGATGAATTTTTTAATATGTATAAGAATAAATATATATGACATATGTATAATATAATAACAAACTATAATATCTTAATATATTTTGTTTCCTAGGTTGAAAAAGCTCCTTGAACAAGAAAAGGCTTACCAGGCCCGAAAAGAAAAGGAAAATGCTAAGCGACTCAATAAACTAAGAGATGAGCTTGTGAAACTCAAGTCCTTTGCACTCATGCTGGTGGATGAAAGGCAAATGCATATTGAACAACTTGGCCTGCAAAGCCAGAAAGTACAGGATCTTACTCAGAAACTGAGGGAAGAAGAAGAAAAGCTCAAAGCCATTACTTCCAAATCCAAAGAAGACAGGCAGAAACTGCTCAAGTTGGAAGTGGATTTTGAACACAAGGCTTCGAGGTTTTCTCAAGAGCATGAAGAGATGAATGCTAAATTGGCTAATCAAGAGTCTCACAACAGGCAACTTAGACTCAAGCTGGTTGGCTTGAGTCAGAGAATTGAGGAACTGGAAGAGACCAACAAAAACCTTCAAAAGGCAGAGGAAGAACTTCAGGAATTAAGAGATAAAATTGCCAAAGGGGAATGTGGCAACTCCAGCCTTATGGCTGAAGTGGAAAATCTCCGGAAGCGCGTGTTAGAAATGGAGGGTAAAGATGAGGAGATCACTAAAACTGAATCCCAGTGCAGGGAATTGCGGAAGAAGCTGCAAGAGGAAGAACACCACAGTCGGGAACTCAAACTTGAAGTCGAGAAGTTACAGAAGAGAATGTCTGAACTGGAGAAATTGGAGGAAGCATTTAGCAAGAGTAAATCTGAGTGTACCCAGCTACATCTAAACCTGGAGAAAGAAAAGAACTTAACCAAAGACCTGCTAAATGAGCTGGAGGTGGTCAAGAGTCGAGTTAAAGAACTGGAATGTTCTGAAAGTCGATTGGAAAAGGCTGAATTAAGTCTAAAAGATGACCTTACAAAGTTGAAGTCATTTACTGTGATGCTGGTTGATGAAAGGAAAAATATGATGGAAAAAATAAAGCAAGAAGAGAGAAAAGTGGATGGACTCAATAAAAATTTTAAGGTGGAACAAGGAAAGGTTATGGATGTAACTGAAAAACTAATTGAAGAAAGTAAGAAGCTTTTAAAACTGAAATCTGAAATGGAGGAAAAGGTGTACAATTTGACAAAAGAAAGAGATGAGTTAATAGGTAAACTGAAAAGCGAAGAAGAAAAATCCTCTGAATTAAGCTGCAGTGTTGACTTATTAAAGAAGAGACTTGATGGAATAGAGGAAGTGGAAAGGGAAATAACAAGAGGAAGGTCTCGAAAAGGATCTGAGCTCACCTGCCCAGAAGATAACAAGATTAAGGAACTAACACTTGAAATTGAGAGACTGAAGAAACGCCTCCAACAATTGGAGGTGGTTGAGGGGGATCTGATGAAGACGGAGGATGAGTATGATCAGTTAGAGCAGAAATTTAGAACTGAGCAGGACAAGGCTAATTTCCTCTCTCAACAACTGGAGGAGATAAAGCACCAAATTGCCAAAAATAAAGCAATCGAGAAAGGTGAGGCTGTGAGTCAGGAAGCAGAGTTGAGACACAGATTTCGGTTAGAAGAAGCTAAAAGTCGAGACTTAAAAGCCGAAGTACAAGCTCTTAAAGAGAAGATCCATGAATTAATGAACAAAGAAGATCAACTTTCTCAACTTCAAGTGGATTATTCTGTCCTTCAACAAAGATTTTTGGAAGAAGAAAATAAGAACAAAAACATGGGGCAGGAGGTCCTCAATCTGACCAAAGAGTTGGAGCTTTCGAAGCGTTATAGCCGAGCTCTTCGACCCAGTGTGAATGGGAGAAGAATGGTGGATATTCCTGTGACGTCAACTGGAGTGCAGACTGACGCGGTGAGCAGTGAGGCGGCAGAGGAGGAAACACCAGCAGTATTTATACGGAAATCCTTTCAAGAAGAAAATCACATCATGAGCAATCTTCGACAGGTAGGATTGAAAAAACCTATGGAACGATCCTCTGTTCTAGATAGGTATCCTCCAGCAGCAAATGAGCTCACTATGAGAAAGTCTTGGATTCCATGGATGAGAAAAAGGGAAAATGGGCCCCCAATCACTCAGGAGAAAGGGCCTCGAACAAATCCCAGTCCAGGGCACCCAGGAGAACTGGTCCTTTCACCAAAGCAAGGCCAGCCTCTGCATATTCGAGTGACACCAGACCATGAGAATAGTACTGCAACTTTGGAAATAACAAGCCCAACATCTGAAGAATTTTTTTCTAGTACCACCGTCATTCCTACCTTAGGGAATCAGAAACCAAGGATAACCATTATTCCATCGCCAAATGTCATGTCTCAAAAACCAAAAAGTGGAGATGCTACTCTTGGCACAGAACGAGCCATGTCCCCGGTCACGATTACTACATTTTCTAGAGAGAAGACCCCAGAAAGTGGAAGAGGTATGTTTGCAGACAGGCCCACATCCCCCATTCAGATAATGACAGTGTCTACATCAGCAGCACCAGCTGAGATTGGAGTCTCTCCTGAATCCCAGGAAATGCCCATGGGAAGGACTGTCCTCAAAGTCACCCCAGAAAAACAGACTGTTCCAACTCCACTACGGAAATATAACTCCAATGCCAATATCATAACCACGGAAGACAATAAAATTCACATTCATTTAGGTTCTCAGTTTAAACGATCCCCTGGGACTTCAGCTGAAGGAGCAAGTCCAGTTATTACTGTCCGACCTGTCAACGTGACAGCTGAAAAGGAGGTTTCCACAGGCACTGTCCTTCGCTCCCCTAGGAACCATCTCTCATCGAGACCTGGTGCGAGCAAAGTGATGAGCACTATCACCATAACACCGGTCACAACCTCATCTACTCGAGGAACCCAGTCAGTGGTGAGTAGAAGAGGCTCCAGAGTGGAGGCTGAGGGAGGGAGAAGTGACTTGTGAGAATCACCCAGTGCCCAAAGTACAACAAAAGCACATGCCTCTCGCTCTACCTGAGCCCACTAGCAGATGTTTCCTAGAGGACCAGCTACACCAAGACATGAAAATAAAAAGTGGCCTAATGTTTTAATAAATTGAACTCATTTTGAGGGAAAATTTCTTTTTTTTATGTAAAGTATGAAGACCCCCAAAATTCTTGCAAATATGGCCTCTTTATAATGTCAGCATACGATAATAATCAGGTTTAAAGTTTAGTTTTTTGTTTAAAATACTTTTAAAAATGGAGACTGAGGGGCGCCTGGGTGGCGCAGTCGGTTAAACGTCCGACTTCAGCCAGGTCACGATCTCGCGGTCCGTGAGTTCGAGCCCCGCGTCAGGCTCTGGGCTGATGGCTCGGAGCCTGGAGCCTGTTTCCGATTCTGCGTCTCCCTCTCTCTCTGCCCCTCCCCCGTTCATGCTCTGTCTCTCTCTGTCCCAAAAATAAATAAAAAACGTTGAAAAAAAAAATTTAAAAATGGAGACTGAGAGAAATGGTCAATATGCAGGAAGAATTAAAACTGCCTCCTGGGTTATATTTCTATAACCTAAAATATTCAATATATGGTTATGTATGGCCATAGTCATATTTTTTTCCAAAAATAAGATTAAAAGTTCTTAATATTAACTTTTTTAAAAGTAAAAAAAAAATGGGTTTATATGTCTAAGCACTATATTTTATTAATAGTATCTTTCAGAGAGCAGATGCTTGATAAATATTTATTTAATAACTAGAAGGCTAAATGAGTGATTATGAAAAAGCATGTCTCAGATATAAAAACCAGAGCTTAAAAATAAATTCTGTTTTTAGAAATACTTCCAGTGATTGTCTTCATTTACTTGGGACAAATTAGTAAATTAAATTATAGAAGAACATGTACTGTTTAGATTTTAATTTAAACCAATAAACTAGAAATTATTATTCCTAGATTCTGAACAAATTCTGTCCCATGTATTAGAAACTCTTAGGAAAGACAGGAAGCTTATTATTTAAGTATAGAAACTGTGGCTTATTGTCCCATATCCTCAATTAAATTTACTTTAATTTTCTGTGTACCAACACAGATTCAAGACAGACTTCAAAGTGTGAATTACTAATTGCTTTGTTGGTAAAGCTTTCCATTACTGGCTCTATAGGAGCTAAATAGCATTCAGAATTGCTCACACTTCTTGAATGGTTCAACATAATATTGCTTTTTAAGCAACACAGAGCATAGTTTGCTTGTGCATGGTCACTTCTCTCTAATAATTTTTATAAAAAAGATAGTGGAGGTTTAAGTTGTAGCTCAGAGCAGATTTTCTGCTGAAACATCTTAGTACCATTTTAAGGGTCAGATCAAAATAGCTTTACTTTCTTTAGCAACATTGTTGGCTACTGATTAAACCCATATACAAACAAGATTTCAAAACAACTGTTTAGGATTTATAGGCCTAAAGGATGGCCCACTTAATTCAGATATGTCAGATTCCATAAAATCAAGGATAACAAAAAGTTTGGGACGCCTCTCTTAGAAATAGAATAGTGAGACTAGTTCATTTGTGCATGTGTTTATTCAACATTTATAGGGTGTTTAGCTACACTCTGGGCACTGGGTTTGGTGCCCAACTGCAAAGAGGACCTTTAGAAGTTCCAAAGGCAGGATTGGAACCTACCTAGTGGTTCTATGATAGAGGTATGTACAAAGGAACCCAGAGAAGACTTCCTGGAAGAGGAAGTTTTCACAGATAAGGAGAAATTTTTTAAGAAGGAAAAGGGAAAGAGTATGTAGAGAGAACAGCCTGTGCAAAAGTGTGGCTCTGTGAAGAAGCCTGACATGTTCCAGGAAAGGTGACCATTCCTATTGTACTGCAGCAGTTGGGTGTAGGGACATAATGCAAGAACAGAAAATACAGAGGCAAACTGGAGTCAGATACTGAAGAGAGGTACGTGGCGTATTATGAAATTGACATTTGATCTCATAGAGTAGACAAAGGGAGCCATTGAAGGGGTATTGATGATTTAAAAAAAACTACATTACTTATGTTTTAGAAACATATGTCTATAAAACAATTTAAAAATAAATTGGAAGGGACAAAGACTGAGGACAGGGATACTATTGCAATCTTCCAGGCTAGAGACGGTGTAGGCTTGAACTGTGGTAGTGAAAATGAAGACAGAGATATCTTAAAGATAGGATCGAAGATTTCGTGACAAACTGAGTATAGAGGGTGGCTCTGAAGTTTCTGGTGTGGCTCTATGGGTAGATAGGATGAAAAACATAGGAAGGCTACTCTTTGGGGACAATATAAGTCATGTTTGGGGCACTTATATTTGAGATGCCTGCAAGACAGTGGTAATGTCTGGCAAGTGGGAAATATAGATGTGTATTCCAGAAGATCATTGAAGGGACTGGAGCTCATCAACACATGGGGTGACAAATGAGGTGATTCTCAGGGTAAATGTGAAAAATTAAAAGAGAGCTGAGAATGAAGCATGGTGACACCCACGTTTAGAAGAAAGGCAAGCTATGACAAGGAGCCAACCAGAGACTGAATAGGAGTCATCAGACAAGAGGTGAATGTGTGAGACTCCAGGAAGAAGGTATCATGGGTAAGAGAGTTTTAAAAGAACTTCAAAAAGAAGGGTATGGCCAGCAGTAACCGTAAAAAATGAAAAGAGGGGCACCTGGGTGGCTCTGTCTGTTGAGCGTCTGACTCTTGGTTTTGGCTCAGGTCATGATCACAGGGTCATGGGACTGAGCTCCACGTTGGGCTCTGTGCTGAGCGTGGAGCCTGCTTGAGATTCTCTCTCTTTCCCTCTGCCCCCTCCCCTGCTCACATACTCTCTCTCTCTCTCTCTCTCTCTCAAATAAAAAAATAAGGGGCACCCGGGTGGCTCAGTTGGTTGAGTGTCTGACTGTAGCCCAGGTCATGATCTCACAGTTTGTGAGTTCAAGCCCTGTGTCGGGCTCTGTGCTGACAGCTCGGAGCCTGGAGCCTGCTTCAGATTCTGTGTCTCCCTCTCTCTCTGCCCCATCCCCACTCATGCTCTGTCTCTGTCTGTCTTAAAAATAAATAAAACATTAAAAAAATAAATAAAAAATAAAAAAAATTTTAAAAAAGTCTTTAAAGAAAATGAGAATCCAACATCATTAAGAGGTGGAGGGAGAGCTGCTTCATCCACTCCAAGAAAGTGCAGATAATTTGGGGGACAGTGGGAGTAAAGTTGCCTGAGTTTATGCCAGATGGCTGTATTTTCTCTGTGAAATAGGAGTTAAGTTCACTTCTGGAAGGGTAGATAGAGGAAGTGGGTCAGAGGCTTGAGAAGAGAAGGAAGTTTGGCGTAGGTGTTTCAGGACATGGAAAAGGGAGGCAATCAGAGTGGATTAGACCCCAACTCCAAGTTTCTAACCATTTTATCTGGGGGGGGGGGGGGTGTCATCTGTGGGCATTCCTGTCTTGCTAATGCTCAGGTTGACGGCAAATCCAGGTGGAAACTCACCAGTATCTCCCTGTGTCTCTATATTTTCTCTCTTACAGTCAGGACAAGACGGGTCATCCCAGCGACCTACACCCACCCGCATTCCTATGTCAAAAGGTATGAAAGCAGGAAAGCCAGTAGTGGCAGCCCCAGGAGCAGGAAATCTGACCAAATTCGAGCCTCGAGCTGAGACTCAGTCTATGAAAATAGAGCTGAAGAAATCGGCAGCCGGCAGCGCTACCTCTCTTGGAGGGGGGAAGGGCTGAGGGCAGTGGCTGAGGGGGTATGTTGTGCAGATGCTACTGCTGCCGTGAAAACGGACCTTCGTCTGTTTGTGCCAACTCTCTACATGTACTAACAAGTTTTAAATATCTTGTTTATAAAATAATCGACTAATAGCCATGTGTGTTTCCTATTTTGTAAATTTGTTTTGATGCTAGAGAAAAGAACTAACCAGCAGAACTACAGTTTGCTGTGTGCTTTGTTGAGGATGCTGGGCCTGAGGCTGGGCCTGACTTCTAGTCCCATTTTTGCTTCTAGAAAGTGGACCCACCAGTTAATCCATCTGAGCCTCAGTCTCTTTGTCAGTAAGATATGTGAGCTGGATCTCATCATCTCCAAAGACAGATCCCATATTTCCTAATTGTAAATCAGATTTAATAGGCCTATCTCCACAATAATTGATTTTTCAGAAATTCTATTATGAAATAGGAAATAGTTTAACAATTGTCATTTGCCTCTATCAGATCCGAATTTGCTTCATGTGCTGGAAAAAACACCTCCTAGCTCTCACAGGGCCTGGACCTCTAAAGTTTTGCAAAACTAAAGCCTCTGGGATGATTTCAGGAAATAATTTGAATATGAAATAAAATGAAAATGAAATATGGAATCCTAAAAACAGAGTTTTACTTATTTGTGTGTGTCTGTGTGTACTAAAGAGGTTTTGGCCATCTCCAAAACATTCCCAGAATTTTAGAAATGATAATTTTAGAACCACTAATGTCAAACTCATGCTCTATTCAAGTGTGCAATTGATTTAAATTGTGGAGCAGTTTGAATAGAGCTGCCAAATGGCCCTTCTATCCATTACAACCTCAACAGAGGTTGTAATGGATAGAAAATAGAAGAAAGTAATTGTGATACACTAATGCCAAGAAAAAAAAATGACATCATGCACAGCTTAATTGAATTCAAATATTTTCCTCAGTTGAATGTGGACTTTACTTGCAAATATAGAACCAGTTCATGATTGTGGTGTGTATGTGTGTGTGTGTGTGTGTGTGTGTGTGTGTGTGTGTGGTGTGATGAAATGAATTATTATTCCTGTCAGTTTTACTTATATTTGTATTATTTTCATTAATTTCAAGCATGTTTTAATAAGCATGAAACTATGTGAATGCAAAATGCCAGGTGTCTTTGTGAGAGGATTAACCATGTTATTAAAGTGGACATTGTGCTTCCTGGTCAAATAACCACAAATGAGCTCAAGGCTAATAATCCGCAGCTTAGCATCTGAGGTCTCATGTAGGCAGCACCTTTGCCAAAATTTTTAAGCCAATTGAGTGAACTTTATAAAAATACAATAACTATAAAGTTACAGGTTGTTATTTTTCCACTTCTGAATTGTGAGGGTTCCAAAATTATTTGTATAATCCCTGCTGTTGATATTTGGGGAAAGATAGATTTTTTTAAAAAAGATATTTGATTAGCTTTTATCATTAAATCATCATGCTTCATAATAAAGAGGCTCTTCTTTGAGTTCTTTCCATACCAATTTCCTATCTCTTGCAGAACTTGGACTTGAATTGTATATGATGGCGGTAGATGCCTCACAGAATTCATACATTTTTTAATGTTTATTTATTTTGAGAGAGAGAGAGCACAAGCGGGAGAGGAGCAGAGAGAAAGAGAGGGAGAGAGAGAGAGAGAATCTGCACTGTCAGCACAGAGCCCAACATGGGGCTTGATCCCACAACCCTGGATCACGACCAGAGCCAAAATCAAGAGTCGGATGCGTAACTGACTAAGCCACCCAGGTGCCCCCATATTCTTTTTAATCAGGTATCTTATTGCCTGTAGCTTATCAGTTCTCAGCATATGTATTAAAAGATGTTGAGTAACCATACTAACATGCCATAATAATGGGATTTCAAGGTAGCAGGAGAGAGACTGAGAAAAATGATTTTATAAAATGAGATTTTGAGGGGCACCTGGGTGGCTTGGTTGGTTAAAGGTCTGACTCTTGATATTTGCTCAGGTTATGATCTCATGGTTCCTGAGACCCAGCCCCTGGTGGCCTCCACACTGACAGCACAGTGTGGAGCTTGCTTGGGATGATTCTCTCTCTACTTCTCTCTCTCTGCCCCTCTCCTGCTTGCACACTCAAGCCTTCTTTCTCTCTCAAAGTAAATAAATAAACTTTAAAAAATGTGATTTTTGGGGGGCGCCTGGGTGGCTCAGTCGATTAAGCGTCCGACTTCAGCTCAGGTCATGAACTCGCGGTTTGTGAGTTCGAGTCCCGCGTCGGGCTCTGTGCTGATAGTTCAGAGCCTGGAGCCTGCCTCAGATTCTTTGTCTCCCTCTTTCTCTGCCCCTCCCCCACTCATGTTCTGTCTCTCTCTGTCTCAGAAATAAACAAACATTAACAAAAAATTTTTAATGTAATTTTTAACAAGTTTAAACAAGATATCTTTCCATTTCCAATACTGACTTGTATTTTCTTAAAAGGAAATTTTCCCCTTTTATAAAGTGCACAACCACCCCTTTGAGGAAAGAAAAAAAGGATATTCACTCTTTTTTGAAATGCTTCTTTGGCATTTAGGGTATTTAGTGTTACTGTGAACAAATGGTGTCAAAAATGAAAACTGAGACATTATATTACTTCTGACTCTACCTGTCATTCTCCAATGATTTTTATTATAATCTATTGTCACCGATGCTGTTTTTTGCTTTTACCCACTCATACCATGCTTATTTCATTCCTGCCTATTTCATTCCTGCCTGGAAGTCCATACCTGCCATCTGCAGGGAGAGTGCCCTGAAAGGCTTAGCAGTGCAGGTACAGGATGTTTATACATCTGGATGCTGGAATAGAGTCATCTACAAAGTACAACTGCTAGGAAAACTTGGCAGAACAGCACATTCACTTTTAAGAAATGGTAAAGAGCAGCCATGGCAGTGTTTCTTCGTAATTTTATTTTATTTATTTATTTTTTTAATGTTTATTGGATAGCTTTGTTTTTTGTTTTGTTTTTTTTTTTAATTTTTTTTTAACGTTTTATTTCTTTTTGAGACAGAGAGAGACAGAGCATGAATGGGGGAGGGGCAGAGAGGGAGACACAGAATTGGAAGCAGGCTCCAGGCTCCGAGCCATCAGCCCAGAGCCCGCCGCGGGGTTCGAACTCACGGACCGCGAGATCGTGACCTGAGCTGAAGTCGGACGCTTAACCGACTGAACCACCCAGGCGCCCCAGGATAGCTTTGTTTTAAGCCACATATTAGAAATGAAATCCACTGAGAATAGGAAGTAGAGGATTAAATGCACCCCAATTCCAGCTTCCATTTGTGAGGATAATGTTTTTACAGTGCAACTTGATGGGCTTTTATAAGAATGAATGGGATTAAAAGGTTAGAGTCTTTTCCCTGTCCTGGAACACAGTATTGATCCAGGGCCTCACCAAGGCTGCTGTGTACAGCTGCTGTGCAGGTCCCACCCTAGGGATGGAGGGAGTGTGATGGCTCCCCCTGGGGTTGTGCAGGGCACAATCTGCACAGCTACACAGGAAGCACTGGTCTTCCCCTCCAGAGAATAGTTTTTATGGGTTGACTATTTCAGCACGCTATGATGGTGGCCATTTAGCATGCATGGTATAAGAAATGTTCCTGGGGCGCCTGCATGGTTCAATCCATTGGGCATCAGGCTTCGGCTCAGGTCATGATCTTGCAGTTCGTGGGTCCGAGCCCTGTGTCGGGATCTATGTTGACAGCGCAGAACCTGGAACCTGCTTCAGATTCTGTGTCTCCCTCTCTCTGACCCTCCCCTGCTTGTGCTCTGTCTCTCTCTCTCTCTCTCAAAAATAAACATTAAAAAAAATTTTTTTAAAGACATGTTCCTGTATGGGACATGGCCCTAAGGGTATTTATCATTTCTTGAAAATGACCTTTCTGTCTAGGTCACTTGCTTAAACAGACTCATTCAGTTTCTGCTGGTAATTTTGTTACATTTTCAGTGAGGGCAAGTTAATGGGTAGCAACCAGACTCCAGAGGTTTTAGCGTATTCATTAACAGCCGGTCTTACTAGATCTCTTACTTGAATGTCTTCAAGAAAGAAGTGAAAGAATGGCTTTGATGTGTCATGTGGGAAGAGTATAGTTGCAGGGAAATGAAAACATATCCAAGAATATAAGATGTACAAAGATTTGAATTTCTCATTTCCTCATAGGTTTAGAACACTGAGGAAAGCATGAGACTTCCCTGATCAGAAAAACCCAGGGATGTTAGATAAGAAGACTGCGCTTATGTGGGAGGTTGGAGGGCAGAGAGAAGGATGGACACAGAGGGGGCTTCCCAGTAAACAGGAGCACACAATTCCAAATTTTCCCCAACCCAGATAGAATTCAGGGTTTCCCCTCCACAACCTCCTCTAGGGTTTCATTGTTGGTTATGTCCTCATCCTCTGCTGTTTCAGTTTCTCCTTTTTACCTGCTACTTCCGCACAGGATATAAATATGCTCTGGACTCTTCCATTGGAGCACAATTCTTCCTTCAGCCATGCAGTCCTCTATAGCTGCTGCCCTGTCTCCTTTCTGCCCAGTTAAGCCATAGACCAAACACTCAACCTTTTCTGCCTCCACCTCCACATTTCCATTTATTCCTTAACTCTTTTTTTAATTAATTAATTTATTTTGAGAAACAGGGAGAGAGATAGAGAGAGAGAGAGGAGAGAGAGAGAGCAGGGGAGGGGTAGAGAGAGAGGGAGAGAGAGAATCCCAAGCAGGCTTTGCACTGTCAGCGCAGAGCCTGATGTGGGGCTTGAACTCATGAACTGTGAGATCATGACCTGGGCTGAAATCAAGCATTGGACGCTTAACTGACAGAGCCACCAGGTGCTCCAACTCCTTTAAAAAATGTTTAAAAGTTTATTTATTTATTTTGAGAGAGAGAGAGAGAGAGAGAGAGAGAGAATGAGCTGGGGAGGAGCAGAAAGAGAAGGGGACAAGGGATCAAAGCAGGCTCTGTGCTGACTGTGGAGAGCCCAACACGGGGCTTGAACTCACTAAACTGTAAGATCACGACCTGAGCTGAAGTCTGATGCTTAACTGACTGAGCCACCCAGGTGTCCCTCTTTTAAAAATTTTACTAGTATAATTCATATACAGGGGCACCTGGGTTACTCAGTTGGTTAAGCATCTGACTTGATTTCGGCTCAAGTCATGATCTCACAGTGTATGGGTTCCAGCTCTGTGCTGACAGAGAGGAGCCTGCTTGGGATTCTCCCTCTCCTTCTCTCTCTGCACCTCCTCCACTCACTTGAGTGCATACTCTCTCTCTCTCTCTCTCTCTCAAAAACAAATAAACATTTAAAAAAAGGTAATTCATATACAAGGTTAAACTATCAGCACTAAAAGAAAATTAAAACCATTCTTCCTTATCTCACTCCCCTTTTCCCTCAGTTTTACTCCCTGGAAAACATCATTTCTAACTCTTAGCTGTTTTTCTGGTGTTTATCTACATATTTCTAAATAATATACTTGTATTCTTTGTCAATTTAGACATTATTTTCTGTCTTCCCATTATTGCTTTGATGGTTGAGGATGCTCTCGTATGTCACCTCTGTCCTTTTTCCCCATCCTCCCAGTATGATTACAACACGAATTTTTTGATAAATTATCAGTCAGCATTTATATGTTTATGTATTTATATGTTTACAGTGTAAATTTAAACACTGTTCCCTTTTGGGGCAACTGACTGGCAGAACTCATGACTCTTGATCTCAGGGTTGTGAGTTCGAGCCCCATGTTGGGTGTAGAGATTGCCTAAAAATAAAATCTGTAAATAAATAAATAAATAAATAAATAAATAAATAAATAAATATTGTTCCCTGGTGAGGCATATAGTATACTATGCTTGTGTTTCCTTTCTCTTGCCACTTTTCACCCATCAATAGGATAATTATTTTAATTTTTCATCTACTTTGTTTTCTATGTATCTTTTTTTAAAATGCTCCTATAGATCTGCCAAACACCTATCAATGATTTTTCCAAACACTTAAACACATAGGTTTCTTAATTTTGCCTTGGGGCTTTCCTAGTTCAGCCCGTTAGTTTCCTAGTTTAGCTCTCTGCTTCCCTACTTAGCCTTGGATTGGTCATGCTCTAGGCCAGGTTATGCTATTGTCCTATTGTTCTTTTGCCTGAGTTGAATCCTGTTTCCTGCATTTTTTCTTAGCATTTTGCTTACACGTCTATCTGCATATCTATCTATTGAAGTACAGTTGATCCTTGAAAAATATAGGAGTTAATGGCATTGACCTCTAGTGCAGTGTAACTTTTGACTCCCCAGAAACTTAATTACTAATAGCCTACAGTTGGCTGGAAGCCTTACCAATTGCATAACCAGTCAATTAATACATATTTCATATGTTACATGTATTATATATCGTATCCTTACAATAAGAGACAAGAAAATATTAAGAAAATCATAAGGAAGATCAAATACATTTATAGTATTGTACTGTATTTATGAACAAAAATACACATAGAAGTGGACCTGCACAGTTTAAACTTGTATTGATCAAGGGTCAACTGTACATCTTCCAGTAGTTTTTGAAGAAAAAAAATCCCTCGGTAACCTTCTTGGGGCAGGCTACATGTATTCTGGGAATAGATCAGGGAAGGTGAGATGAAGAATCTCACAGTAAAGTGTGCAAACATTTTTATTCCCTTGCATTTAGTCTATGCTTCTCTTCATATGCGTAGGTCTAGAACTTCCTAGGTTAGTTTTTTGTTCTTTGTTTTTTGTTTTTTGGTTTTTTTCCTAGAAAAATAAACCTTGGGTTCTGGTCAGATGACTAAGACATCTAATCTCTTTTGGTTTTCCTTTGATCTCTCTGACCACTCCACCTCAGTCTCTTTTTCTGGCTCTTTATTTTATGCATACAATCTAAATATCATTGTTTTCCTTATCTCTCCCAATTTCCTACAATACATGCTCATTCTGGTTATTTTATGCACTCCCATGGCTTCAGTTAATCACCCATATGTTGATGGCTACCAATCCTCTATCTCCAAATGCTTATCAAACATTGTACTATATATCTCCAAGTTAATTTGTTTGGAAACAATTCTTGGGGTACCTGGGTGGCTCATTCGGTCGAGTGTCCATCTTCGGTCCAGGTCATGATCTCATGGTTCATTAATTCAAGCCCCCCATCAGACTTGCTGCTCTCAGTGAGGAACCTGCTATGGATCCTCTGTCCTCCTCTTTTTCTGCTCCTCCCCTGCTTGAGCTCTCTCTCTCTCTCTCAAAAATAACTAAAGCTTAAAAAAAAAAAAAAAAAAAACAATTCTCAACACCTCCTCCATCCTTCTTCCAAGTCTTCTTCTCCTTACTATTCTGCATTTCAGAAGGGATATCCTGATCCACTCAGTCGCCCACACAAGAAACCTGGTAGCCATTCTAGCCTTCTTCTCCCACAACCATCAAGTAGACTCATTCAGCAAGTCTCTCACAGTCTGATCCCCTATCACTTCTATCAGCTGGACTCACATCTCCATTTCCCCTGCTACTGCCTAAATTGAGGTTTTAATTACTTCTCATCTGGATTCCTCCAATGTGCCCCTAACTGGTCTCAAAATCTCTAGCTTCAAAACTCTCAGATTCATTTTTCATTTTGTTTTCCAAAGTTCAAGTTGATCATATCACTCCTCTATTTGAAAACCCTCCAAAGGCTCCTCATTACCTAAAGAACACAATGCCAACAACTCCATATGGCCCTTGAGGCTCTCTGCAACCCGGCTCTATCCCTCCCTGATCTTTGAGCATCCCTCCCCTTCCCTTTCCCTTGCCTGGACTCCTGTTCCCCAGCTGGACAGAATGGCTTGTATACCAGGCCAGTCCACCTTTCCTTGACTTGTTCAATTTGTCCCTTCTCCCTACTTTTCCTTCTGGTGGTTGTGGCCATCTCCGTTTAAAATTTCTTTTAAAAACATTGCCTCTACTAGAAAGACAAGCCATTATTTCAGAATCTAACCTGGGTTTTAAAGCCTGTCCACTTCGTAAAAAACTTGGCACTTTACTGTAGAGAAAGAAAACCAGAAGTTGAAGGATGGCTGGAAGTTGCAGAAGAAAGAGGTGTTCTCGCTTCCTGCCTTTGTCTGCAACGCAAACCTGTGAGAATGTGGAGGGTCCTGACAAATCATGCGTGAGAACATGGACATAAAGAGATGGTGAAATTAGAGGAAATTCAGGTACTGCCATTCTGGGTAGTGTGAGTTATGTCTATTTCCCTTCAAAGTCATGATAGGCCCATAATGGGTGCAGAACAGCCAGGGATCCTGGACTGGGGAGTTGTCATCTCTGAAGCCATCACACTACATGTGGAGAACTTAGGAGCACTGAGAGCTTTCTCACATAGACAGATACTTGAATGAATTACAAGTTGCTCTTTCCTCACCCTCTTGAACTCTCCCAGAGGCACATGAAAGACACTTCTGGGAAGAGAAATTTTCAGGTGATTTGTCACGCTCTTCAGGTTCATGAAGGACCTTCTAAAATAGGTCAGGAGAGGCTCTTGTTTTAAAGGACCAAACAACATTACCAATAGGCAGGATTTAGATTTAGGATAGATATTAAGGTGAACACCCAGAGAAAGTGGATTGCTGAACAATGGACTAGATACCTGATATAGACCTGAAAACCTGGAGATCAGAGTAAGGTTGTGTGACCTTTGGCAAATTGCCTTACTTTAGCTTATGGTTTAACATTTAGCTATAACCATTTATGATTCTGGCATTCCTCCTTATAGTCAAATGATAGGCTTCACTATTTAGCAAGCAACTTAAAACATTTTACCATAGCACTTTTCCTAAGAACTAATAAATAATTGCTTATCTGGTAAATGTAGTTTTGGCCTTTCTACTTGTGCTAATGTTATATATGTATGATAGAATTGCAAAATCAAGTGCTGGTAATAGTGGAACCAGACTTTAGAGGTCAAGAAGATAATTATCTCTATGATTAAAGATGGAAACAAAATCAAAACCAAGAACAAAACAAAAAAATTCCAAGGTTTAGAGGCATCCAACCATCTTATTAGTGATGGTGCCAGGTTTTCCGTGCATTATTCATTATTTCATACGAGAAACAACCTCAGGTGAGCGAAGTATGTTTTCATATATAGACTAAAACATCCACACTCACTAGGCCAAAATAATATGGCCAAAGGATTCTGAGATATTGAGATAGCTACGTAGAAGCTGTATGTGTCAAAGTTTCCATAAGAGTACTTTGATAAATATTGTTGTCCTTATCTAAAAAGCACAGGCCATTCCCAAGTTTCACATATAATATTATTTTCTATGCTATTCTGTGACCAGCTATAGACTGAGATCAACCTAGGCATTTAGCATTTGTGTCCAAAAAGGTAGAACATAAGCAATCTTAACTCAAATGCTTAACTGTTTTCCACCATTGAACTTTGACTTATAGTTAATGTTATATGTGAGATAATTATTTCCAATTTACTTGTATCTAGAAATAGTAAACTATGTGAGAGATAAGGATTAAGTTGCCTAAAAAAGAAGTTACCAGTCATAACTGATATTGGTAACTCTGCAACTGGAGAGGTAAGGGGATGGTTTGGGCTGATGATGGAGTGGGAAATGTTTTGGAAGGAAGCAAATAAACTATTAGATGGTTGAGAAACCCCAAGGGAGTGTATTTCATCTGGTTCAAAAGTTTCCTCAAGCAAATGACAGAACTGATTAGCGGAAGTATTTTTAATTAGCTGAGCTGAATCCAAAAGAAAAGAAGGAATACAAGTCCAAGTCAACAGAGGAAGTTTATTGGACTTCCTATTTAAAACAGATGTTTTCTCAGAACTCTGATTAATTTCTGAATGTGATAATAACAGGAATGAATACTGAAATAGTTTATTAAAATGAGAACCTTAAAAGAAAACAATATCTAGGCACTTTAGAAAACAATATCTAAAAGTTCTAGGACATTTTTTAGGTGAATAAATCACTCTGCAGACAGCATGTTAAAGCTGGTGTTGGGTCCTAGTGGAGAGGAAGAACAGCACAGCCCTAAGCCTGTGCATTGCCCTTTAGGCAGAGCCCACAGGGAGTAGGGAGCCATGAAACAAGGGAAACAGGTCATAAGCCAGCCAAACTGAAGCAAAATCCAAGAGGAAATGTTTTCTGTAGTAATTTGGTGTGCAGTTTCCTGTGGATAAAGCAGCTCTCCTTTGCAGAGAGAAAGTCCTGCTATAAATTGAACTTCTATCTTAGTCTTTAGTGTGTGAACTTAGAGGCTATCTATTAAAGCGATCTTGTCTCATTTACTAGAATAGACTTTTAAAATTCAGAGCTCAAGTGTCCCCTTGCAGAGAGTTTGGCAGAGTATAAACATATGTACTGCTTGGGAGGAAGACATTGACTTTCCAGGGAATACATCTTTCCTACTCCACAGCCAAGGAGCTCTCCTGGGAAGAAACAAACTTGCAATTTTTTGCCATGTTGCCACACTCTAGCACTCAAGAGAGAGTCTCCCCCAAACTTCTCCCCAAATCCCATCTTGCATATATAACTTTGGATCTCAAGTCATTTGGCTGGCCAGTAGTTTGGGATTACCACCCAAGGAGCATGAAGAGAAAGATCAAGTGTAATTAGGAATTGATAATATGTTGAACTTCCTTTCCATGGACATCATCTAATAGCTGGTGTGTTCATGTTATGAATTCATGTTATTGTGAAACATCTTTTCACAATAATATCATAATTACAAATAATGTATTAATGTGTTACCTGAGAACACATCAAGATAACACTTGAAAGAAACATACAGAGGAAAGTGTCTGTAAGGGCTTTTGGTAAGCTGTTAATGTCAAAAATACATAAAAATCCAATGTCCCCATGTGTGTATGCTGATTAAGATTTACAGTTTTCTCCTTCTTCCAATTAGGAAAAAGGAAATGATGTTATTAACTGTTGGCACATCAGAAGGCCCCAAATTTAAGTACTTTGCTATTTTGAGTTTGCGATAGAAGTAGAAATTAACTATGGCCTTTGGTCTCAACCTGTCTATTATATTCTCTACAAATTACTAATGTCAGAAAAATGGTGTCTGTAAAAAGAGAAACCTTATTGAAGAATTATACCTGATTTTACTCAGGTTACTTCAGAGGCCCCAAATGACCTGTATTTGGGTCTAATTCTGAGATGAAATGAAGACAAGCAGGAAATGGAATAAGATTTGCTCACTGACTTTGTAACTTCAGTAAAATTTATATCATTATTTTATTGTACTGAACCATAAAAAAAGCCAAGGAAAGACTTGAAACTCTGTCCTTTAAAAAAAAAAAAAAAACATAAATAATGGCATCATCCCTAAAGCATTTTTTTTTTTTTTTTTTTTTGCTGACAACCAAGGACTCTGTATGCACCAGATAGTTTTGCTGTGTAATGAGTCACCTCAAAATCTACTGGCTTAAAGCAACATTTCTTTTTAAAGTTTATTTATTTATTTTGAGAGAGAGAGAGAGAGAGAACATGGGAGAGGCAGAAAGAGAGAGAGAGAGAGGGAGAAGTAACATGTTTTTATCTCTCACAATTTGCTGTAGTGGCAGGGTGATTATTTTCTGAGTCAGTTTACAGACTTGGGGAAAACAGATAATAAGCAGATGTAGATTTAATAAATATGTTTAGTACATTTCAATTCATAGAGCTTCTATTATATAGATATTTTTTCACTATCTCTAGAAACAAGATGAACTGTTTTCATGTGTATAAAACAAAATAACTTGGGCTTGATTGTATTCCGTTAAATAAAGCTTATGTATATAAAAATAAAATATCCTCTTTTATTATTAAAGTAGAATAAAATAAACTGTTACTTAGCATTGTCAAGTATTTTTAAGATAGTCGTTTTAGAAAGCAGACTGATTAATAGCGTTAGTATATATATCATGCGGGATTGTTAGTTTGCTAATTTAAATGTAATAATAAAATGTAATGGTCCAACCAAGACATTGTTTCTTCTATGTATGGACCCTTTTGCCATATGTATTTTCACCAATTACTGAAAATTCCGAATTCTGAAAATTCTAATTCTGCAAAGCTATTATTATGATGAGGATTGCAAAATGTTAAGATTAAGGCAACTCTAGGAATTTTGAGGTTTGCACACTCAAGGTGAGAGAAGGTATTCTAGTAACACAAAATATTTACACTGCAAAGGACTTTAGTGATGATCTCTAATACCCTCATTTTGTGGTGAGGAAACAAAGACATGCCCGTTCTAAATCACATCTAGGATAATAACAATTCTGGATTTCACTCTTTTAAATTTAAGTTCTCCATGCTTTCCTAAGGGAGGAAAATGGGCCAGATACTTTAATTCTTTTAGGGAGACTTGAGATCTGTCTTTTCACTCTTTGAAAACTACAGAAATTTTAAAAAGGAAAAAGTGTTGAGTGAGAAATAGAATTTGAACCTTAGATCCTGATTTTTGACTGCATGGTATTTTAACTAGTGCTTTTAGTTTTTGGATTAAGATTTCAATATATTTTTAGGCATTGAAAAAATTTAGAGATAGAGCAATTTTCCAATGAGAAAAATGAGATGATTTTTAAGGGTTTCTCATTGTGAAAAATCATATGTGGGTCTTAAAAGCATTACAAAGCCTTCATTGCTAAATATTATTAAATATATAAAACTTTTATTGATTTCGTTCTACTTTGCTTTCCCATCTGTTTTATCCCAAATTCAAATCGAAAGGTTGAGGGAAGGAATGGGAATATCTCCATCTAGTGGTCAGCATGAAGTCAAGTTAATAAAATCAAATTAAACTTTTTGACAAAGGATCCTCCACTGTATATAATTAGCACAAATCTATAGGTCTATGATATAATGTGCTTTAATTAATGTTTACTTAGATGTTAACTACTTAAGTAAAAATAAAATGTAAATATTAATTATTTGATATTAAAGTGAAAATAATAGATGAAAATGTCCTTGTCATTGACTAACCCTGACATTAGTTTCTAAGCTTACCACACTGCCATATGCTGACAGGGAGGTATTACATATTTCAGGTGAAGGAACCATTTGAAGCTTAGTTATTTCTTTGCTCTGTTCTTTATAATCTCAGCAAATGGCAGGACTCTCTCTCATTTTGATCACTTATATAGTTCCATGCTTAGCACAGCGATGGACACATAGTAGTGCCTAATAAGCAATCCTTGGGGGCACCTGGGTGGCTCAGTTGGTTGAGCGTCTGACTTCGGCTCACACACCCATAACATGGCTGGTACTATCTCAAGCTATTTTTTTTACCCTTATAAGAATGAATCTAGATTTAAAAGCATATACATAACTTTGCAAAAAGAAGTAGTCCAAGACAAATGTGAGTTGTCTGTGTTTAGTGACTTCTTAGGAGTAGATAATGACTATTTCCTTATTAAAACTCAAATCCACACACATAAAAAAAAGAAGTAAAAAATATGTGAATATTGCTCAGATTAGAAAGAGTATGGGGGTGCCTGGGTGGCTCAGTTCGTGGAGAGTCCAACTTTAGCTCATGATCTTGCAGTTCATGAGTTCGAGTCCTGTGTAGGGTTCTGTCCTTACAGCTCAGAGCCTGGAGACTGCTTCAGATTCTGTGTTTCCCTCTCTCTCTCTGCCCCTCCCCCACTCACACTCTGTCTCTCTTCCTCTCAAAAATAAGTAAACATTACAAAAAAAAAAAAAAAAAAGAAGAAAACGTATGGCTAGAGGAGTATAGTTATTTCTGGAAAATAGTCTAGCTTCCCAGCATGGGGCTTATATGCAGTAATTAATATCTTTGTGTTCAGTTCTTTCCTGGGGGTAAAATCAACCTAATATTATTAGAATATTAGACATAGTTTCTAAAAGGCTTTGAGAATTTTGGAGGTAAAGCACATATGTCAATATAAAGAAATTACCCAAGACTAGTAAAGAACTGCAGGAGAAGCTATTGGGCTCATGTATCTGTTTTTGTTTGTTTTGTTGTTTAACATCTAGTCTTTAAGTGAGACAATGTAGTATTGATCCCACATAAACTATTGAGTTTTCAGTTTAATTGAAAATACTGTCTTTCTTCTCTTTATAGAAAGCATCGTCATTCACCAGTTACGAATGAACTCCAGATGAAATGGTAAACCAAGCACATACTGGGTGTGTGTACTTCCTCTGAATCCCTGTTGAATGAATAGTATTTCTACAGCCCTTCATCATCACTAAGGTCCTCTGTGCTACTGATCACTACTGGGAATAATTTTCTACTTCCAGTGATTTTTTTTTTGAAGATATAATGTAAAAGCTGAAAATGGCATTGCTGATAATATGAAAATAGGTAGCAAGAGCAATTCACTCTTTGTGTCAAAATAAATTTCTCTGCCTTTTGTAAAGCTTTCAGGTCCATGGGCACATGCTATGTAATTTATTTTTATAATATACTCTGTAATGTGATTTTTTTCCTAAAGTGTTTCCTTTTTCGTAGTCTATGGCACATATACCTGTAGAATACACTGTCAGTTATTCAAAGTATTGGTACTGGTGCATTCAAAATGGAAACCTATAATTATTTTCCTTTATCAATTTGTTATTTTTCTGAAGGAAAAGAAAGTACAACACTCTATATATTTCCTGGGGGTAAATTCAAAACATAAAATAGAAGCAGGAGATTCTAGAAGAGATTTTATTATTGCCATACAATACTGTGTCTGATCATGGCTCCACAGTAATAACGCTGATTTAAGAGTTTAATTTTAAATACCTAGAGCCAGTTTTAAAAGTTGCTCTTTCTAGTGTTCTGTGCCAAAACCCCTGGATGAATTGAATTTCATACGGAACAAATTAATAAAAGGAGATATGTAAGTTTAACCAGTAAGCATTATGGGAATTGCTTTGACTGACAGTTCAATTATATTTCTGTTTTCATTATTTGCTTATATATACAAGACTTATATTAAGGACTGTGATATCAAGATATTTCTCACAGTCTGCCCAAATGAAAGCCCGAAAAATAAAAAATGACCTAGGTAATGTCTGCATCTTTTAAAAAAATGGTAAGAGAAATCTCATGATAGATAACATTTTTTCTTCTCGATAGGTAGGATTTAGATATTTTTTCATAACTGCATATAGGTTGCAGAATATATTCTTTAAAGATAAAAGCACAATGTGCTTTACTCAAATCTCAGTGTCAGAGCTGCTGTCAAATTTAGGTTTATGGAAAAATGTGCATCTAAAGTCTACTTGAAACCCTAATAACAAAGGTTTTTAAAAAAAGACTTTGCTAACGTGGATATGTTTTCAATAAGGTGTTTAAAAAGATAACTTTAAAGGTAAATGAAGAATTGACATACTAGTTTCTGAATGTAGAAATCATATATCATGTAACTCTACTGAGATTAAAGAAAGAATGCTTCCCAGTGTCACATGAATACCTAAAAACCACGCAAACAACACTGTTGGCTCATTTCTCTGGTTGACAGGTTGTATCCAGGTTATAAGCCCATAGAGGTGAGTCCACAATGAGTCCCTGGAATAGAAAAATTAATTTGACTTCTTCCCCCTAGGTACCTTTGGAAGGTTTTAAGGTATACTTTGTGGAATTAGCAATCATATTTGGTAGATATTATAAATTAAATTATATTTTATGTAAAATTAGTTTGATTTTTGTAAGTAAAAGAAATGCTATGGTAGGCTTGTCCTAGCTTGAATGATTGTGAAAGTATCACATATCCTTCAGAGCTTTTGATTAACGATTAAGCAAACTAGAGTGTGTATGTGTGAAGATTTTAAAAACTGTTGCTAGGAATTTTGTTTTCTGAAAATGTTTCTGAACTGTAAAGGCATTTTCAATTAGAAAAGGGTTTTATCTTGTATTGTTATCTTTTTTTGACACACAGTTAAGTTACCTATTTGCCCATGGTTATACTTCTGATGGCAAAATATTCTGATATATCACAAATTAGCATTTGAAGCAATAACTTTTTCTCAACTTGCAGGAATTTTATTAAGCTAACAGTGAAAAGGCTAGAGAATGAGACTACCTCTGGAATTTAAAATATTACAAGTAATTCACTTGGATCTGAAGTTTTAATTTCTCTTGACTTTATAATAAAATTTGGTACTTGCGATGCAAAGTATGGTGGTGCGATCAGAGTCACTTAGATGGATGCTGAGACCTTTTCTGCTCATGCTGTGATCAAGTCCTCTGTGCAAACCTAAATGGAATCTGAGTGACAGATGAGTAAAACTAATAAAAATTAATACAAAAATTGTTCTGAAATAAAAAAATATTAAAAATTAACAGAAAAGTGAAACCACCAACTAGTTGTATCCTTATCTAATGAATAAACAAATAAGATCATAAATAGTCTTATCCCAATATCCACATCCAATTGAAAAAATTGCCTCCACGTGCAACCCTGGAACCATCCTAGACTCACATAATTTCTATATCTTTCATTGTAAGTAAATCTCCAATCATCAATATGAAAGATAATCAGTTTTGAATGGAAGAATTGTATTTTCTGAAATGATTCCAGTTTAAAGTGCAACAATTGAACTACCCATTATTTTACCCCCTTTTTTTTGATAAGAGCATTTTTTGAGGTATCTTCTGTAGAGATTTTTTGAGGTATGTTCTGCAGACAGTGGATAAATTTTCCAGATGATAGATGCCTAGAATGTTCACAAAATGTGAAGAATTAATTGTCTCTTAGGACAACCATAAAAAAAAAATTCATGATGTGGAATACCTAGCTTAAGCATTAAAAAAGACACTAGCACTATTGAAATAATTCACAGGTTCTAAAAACCAGTGGTAGAGCAAGAGTAAATGTTGGATCAGACAAAATGACCGACAATATTTTGATAATATCAGACAATATTTTGTCAATATTTTGACAATTTCAGACAATATTTTGTTCTTTCTCTTTTTGCTGTGGTTGAATTTTCCTGGAAGTGAATAAAAAACAGCAAAAGTTGGGTGTGTTATGAATCTGATGAGGAACAATTCTAAAATAACAACAATGCAAAATGGAAGTTTAAAAAATCCCACAACTGGCACCTGAGGCATACAACCCCCCTTGGACTCCAGTGCTAAGCTCCTGCTAAAGATACTAATTAGAAGGCAAAGAGGAAAACAATAAAAATTATTGTAATAAATTCATAAAAATTAGGAAATTTTCCTGAAATTAATTAGTGTTTAGTGACCACTAATATTTTATTGTCTTACATTGTCAACATTTACTCCATAACTATATGATAACATAGGGAAACATATGATACATAGGGAAAATGTTATAGATTAATAAATTTGAATAGAAATGTTTATAGGTGTCATCACATAATACATTTATTTTTTGGTGTTGTTTTTTCATTTATATCGTTTAGGTAATTTTGCCTTACCATTCACAGATTTTGTTATTTTTACCAGTGCAGATTGTATTTATTTAGATTTTGTTTAAAAAATATCAGGTGTCAGCCTCTCCATTGTAAGAGGCTTACATTGTGATCAGATATTCTTACAAGTCTTGCAGTTTAATTAATGGATTTACGAAAGCAAAAAAGTGCATTGAAAAATTTTGGTGTTACATTATATTTTCACAGCATTATCAATTTTGTATCCTTTAAGTTTTATTAAGTACATGAGAAGTTTGTTATTTTTCACTCCAGCCAAGTGAATTTATGGGTATCTACTTGTCTTTTATATGAATGTAATATCTTGCTTTCAGTTCTTCAAAGGTTATTGAAATTATTTAGCCAACTAAGGTGTTCTCTTTGTGTCATTTCCAAAGTCAACCATGTTTATCCAAGTCTCACTAGAGAGTGAGAAAAAGAATAATTGTGATATAAAAACATTGTGCAATATTCTTTTTTGAGTTGGAACATAATATTCGTAAAATTAAAATCATTTAAAATGAGGATTCAACCTTCACCTTATTTTTATTTAAAATTATTTGCTTTAAGATAGTTTTCACTTCTGCATTTCATGTTTTCTTAAAAATATGTTTTTCACTGTGAATAAGCAGAAGTGGTACAGCAGATCTGCCAAAATGAGATACTTTTCCTCTGAGTTACATCATAGTCTGATTCTTTAGTAAGATGAAAACTGCAAGACACCAAGAGATGGAACTGGTTATAGGGTTTCCCTCAGCCCTTTATCCTCATCAAATGCAATGCCAGTCAGTCTTCAGATTTTCCTCTACTACTTTCTGCTGTCAATCTGAAGGTAGATTGCTCAGTAGAGCAAATGATCCTGAGGTTTTGCCAGCAATCCATAGCCCCTCTTCCAGAGAGGCAGTTGGGTAATGCTTTCAGCAAGGTGGGCCAGGGGGACAGTGGGGCTATTCTCCGGCCCCTTTTATTGTGTCAGAAATGGTGGTCTGTAGCCAATCTCTACTTATCTTTGCCTTATTTGGAACAAAGGAATGGTTTTCTCCTGTTTATTATTTAAAGATCAAAAAAGCAGGCAAGGATGATGTCTAAACAAAGATGCTTTCTATAGGAAAGTTGCAGATGTTAGGGGTCTTACCCAAAAAGCAGCTCTGTGGCCCCTTTTTGGGGGAGTGGAGCCCTTTGGTGCACATAGTTTAAGAGCACTGGCCAAAAGTCGTCGTCTGTTTGTTTCGTGACTTCCCAGGAGAAGGAAGGTCTCAAGCTTTCTACCATATTTGCTTAAATAAATTTGTTCCCCTTGAGCCCTGGGCTAGAGTTACTTTTTTGTTTTTAACTGTTTATTTTTGAGAGAGAGAAAGCAAGAGCAGGGGAGGGGTAGAAGGAGGGAGACATAGGATCCAAATTGGGCTCCGTGCTAACAGCAGGGAGCCAACATGGGGCTTTAACTCATTAACCTTGAGTGAGATTGTGACCTGAGCCAATGTCAGAAGCTCAACCGACTGAGCCACCCAGGTGCCACTAAAGTCACTCTTAATGAGCACCAGCCTATTCTCCTGTACACAGAAACTGGAACAAGTTCCCCGGGCTCCATGCATGTTGGAAATAGGGTACATTGCATCATACTTGTTTTCTTTTTTTTGCATATCATTAAAATTTACTTTTGAAATTTGTATTTAACAGTATCCCACAGAACCTATAAAAGATGTCAAGCTTTGAGACCTCCCCTCAATTCCCTTTGAGATCAACCCTCACTGACTGCACAGTTCCAGGGATAGCTACCTGATCCACAGATAATGGTTGGGTCCCAGTTCCCTGGAGTTCCCAGATAACTTTTTTTTTTTTTTTAAAGATAATCAGTTCTTCTTTAATTTCCCCTGGAATTATCTTCAGCATTTCTTTCAGAGATAAGCATCTCTAAGAAGAAAATATTTTTTTCCTTTCTCTTCAGTAGTCCATTTTCCCATTCTTATATTGCCTTATATTGACTGGTATTGGTGTACAAAGTTATTCTCCAGTTGGCCTGTAAGCTTCTTAAAGACAGAACTTGCATATTCCTCATAGTGAATCTAAGATACTGTATAAATGTTTGCAAAGGGCAATATAATTCCTTCTAGGGAGAGGCCTTTTCCCACTTTTCTTCCAGATGCTCTATCTCCTTTTCCCCAATCTTCACAGACCTTTTCCATGACCATCATCATTCTCATTTTTAGCTTCTGGCTCCTAGGACACATTTCTTTCTCCTCTTTGACAGCAGGATATATTTAGTCAAAGTGGCAGGGTGTTTTGTAGGCACCCAATTACTTACTTAACCCCAAAGTGTTGCTCCTCTAGGAGTAGTACCTTAGCCAAAGTATTCTGTGCCAGATCTTCCTTACCAAATTATTCTGCCTGCTGATCCTTCCCTTGTAGAAACCTCTGTGCCCACTGAAGGTTTTAGATGCAGAGTATTAAACAAGACTCTCCATCACTGATCTTAAGGGAAGATAGGCTCTCTGCAAAGACAAAGGGCTTTCATCTTATCAGACTACCATATGGCCTATGCCATTTTAACAAGAAAAGTGTGTTCAGTCATTTTCAATTCACAAAGAGGCCAAGCATTCGTTCCCACATGGAGCGTCGTTGCAAGTAGATAAGTGGCACAAATGGACTACATAAGCTAACAGAGTATTTCCCCAAAATGGAGGGTACCAGAAATCTTGGTTTCCAGGGAAATAACCTAAGCCCCTGAGAAAAAGCACATGATCAGCTAGGGTATGGAGTCCTGCAAATCATTAATAATGAGTGTAGTATAAGGTTCAACTTTCTCTATGTTCTTTTATTTTTGATCCTATTCTTTCCTGCATGGAGAGCCATAATGTCACTCAGGCCTTAGGACCCACTTTAACAGTTTAACAGTCCTCACAGTTTAACTTTTGACATCACAAAGAGGATGAGGTATGGCATCTCCTGTAACTCCTTGTGCATACATCCTATATGGCACTGACCTCTGTATTTTTCAGTTGTTTGTTGCCAAGATGTCTCTTCCACTAAAATGTGAGTTGAGCATAAGTCAGGTTAGTTCAATAGGATTTACTGAATACCTTTAAGACCTTGGCATTTTTCCAGGTGCTGTAAATATCGAGACAAATAAAAAGTCTCTGACCTTGAGCAGCTTATTATCTAATAGCAAAGACAGACAAAAACATATTTTTCTGTACTACAGTTAAGTGCAAGAATAGAGGTATGTACAAGTTGCCTTGAACTCAGAGAGAAACTCTTAGCTTAGCCATAGGGACAAAGAAAGACTCCTCAAATTGGCTACTATCTTGCATCTTGAAGGATGAGTAGGAATTAGTTAGCAAGGCTGCTTCAGCAGAAGTGGGGTCTGAAGTGGGGGAGCAATAGGTTGGACAGGTTAGGAATTGAAGACAGTGAGTACAGATTCTTCTCAGAAGATTCAGTGAAAATAAAAAATGTTGTGAACAGTCTGTTGAACCCCTACCTTGTCCCTCACCATGCACTGGTCAGAGGGAGGTCCTAGGAAGTCTTGGCTATTTGTTGTCATAAATATTTAGTTCCATTGACAAAAAAAATTGTTTCACTTCTCAGCCTCAATAGAAGTTGACTTCCACATTTAAGTTAATTTTGTGAAAGTCATCCTTCAAAAATATGTTAGAGCTATTTTAAAGAAGTGACCCAAGTGTTTAAAAAAACAAATAATAATGAAATGCCTGCTAATTCTCCCTCCCCTCAGACTTCCCATAATTTAAAACCTGGAAAAACAGAAAAATGTAGTTATGTCTAAAAATAGTCCAAACATGATTTGTAAGAGGTTTTTTTATTTATTTTTGAGAGAGGGACAGAGCACGAGTGGGGGAGGGGCAGAGAGAGAGGGAGAGACAAAATCCGAAGCAGGCTCCAGGGCGACTGAACCACACAGGCAGCCCAAGAAGTTAAACATTTCCCCCCTATCTTTCTATTCTCATGGAGTAATAAGTCTCTTCCTTCTTTTGACTCTCTCCTTTAAAAACTAATTTCACTATTATACATATAACATCTGTCAGTTGGCCGCCAACTGAGAGATGGTAATGTCATATTTGAAGGAAAGACCTTATCTATAATTGATGGCACCTATTGGAAAATATATCCCATGGGATGTAATCAACTGAGAGAGTCTATACAGTGGAAGTCATAAAGTCTAAAATCTTACTAGGGTTATATTTTTTCATTTAAATAAAGTGTGGAATTATGAGAAATGAAACCTTATTTCCTTCCCTAAACAAAGTTCTTAGGCTGTCTACTCTTTCTTCTAATGAGACTAACCATTAAAATATTTTGTTTGACTGTGTTTCTGACTACTATGATTATTATTCATGAACTTGCAAAAGCTTTCAGCACAATGACCTCAGGCTAACCAGATCTCTCAGTGTGAAAACAAAAGAATTTTCTTAAATGCCTAACTGAAAACGTTTAATAAATACACAACAAAAAAGGCAGGAAGAAGTCAACTTTAAAAGTAGTAATTTTTCAGTGTCAGTTGGAATCAATTTCTGATGCAATAAATATAACAAATTAATTTATTTTACAAATTCTATATGATCTTTTTCCTAAAAATCTTATCAATTACGAATGAATATTTAGTCCCACCAAAGTTCTCTAAAGTAAGCTGCCATTAACTGAATAGAAAAAAATTTTTTTTGCTTCAAAAATAAACAAGCAAAAATACTACACAGTCACTAAAAACAATTCAAACCACTTCCAGTCTCTAAGAACTTTCTCTTAAATTCATGCTGGTAAAAATTATAGCACATTTCTTAGGTCTCTTTAACTTGAGGTCTTGGAACATTGTTATGCTACACATGGGAATGAAATGGCTTAAATATGGCTAGAAGCTAGAGAGCTAAAGCAGACTCAAATACTCAAAAGAGTCTAATGAGCAAATCTGGCACTTTGGCTAAAAACAGTAAGAAGCCCAGTTTCAGTTTCCTCTTCTTAATTCTTTAAATTACTCAATAATTATTCAATATTTTTTACCTTAATGTTTCTGGTTAACTAGTTCAGTAACTTGAACAGAGCAATTGAGCTAAAAAAAAAATATTATAAAACTACCCTGCCAAAGGCTATTTACATACATCTTTTCAGATCATGGGGTTTGACTGCTTTATTGTTTTGGATTTACTTTTATATTTGGGCTTATGCAATCATTGCATACTTATAACAATGATCTGGTAGTTGGCATTAATCAAAATCATTTAGCCACATAAATTCTTTTACTAGGAATCAGCAAATGAACAATCATTTGAACAACACAAATGTTATCTAAATGTATCAATACCCACACACACACACACACACACACACACACACACACAGTCATACCTACAGTGAGAAATGCATATACTGGTAATCCACTATGAGAACAACCACTGGCTTTTGTTACCCTAGAAATGCTGACTAACATTTTCCTTTAAGAATTTCTACTTTATGCGGCACCTGGGTGGCTCAGTCGGTTAAGCGGCCGACTTCGGCTCAGGTCATGATCTCTCGGTCCGTGAGTTCGAGCCCCACGTTGGTCTCTGTGCTGACAGCTCAGAGCCTGGAGCCTGTTTCAGATTCTGTGTCTCCCTCTCTCTGACCCTCCCCTGTTCATGCTCTGTCTCTCTCTGTCTCAAAAATAAATAAAACGTTAAAAAAAAAATTAAAAAAAAATTTCTACTTTATCATATTAAATTAAAAAACAAAAACAAACAAACAAAACCTACCTGGTAAGGAGTATCATAAAACAATGTGTAACTACGGAAATTATAAAATTGAGTCCCCTAAAATAATGATGTGGATATAAAAAAAATGTTAGCTCGGTAAAGCAGCATATTGTGACGGCACAGTACAAGGAGGAAAAGGAACTGTAAGAGCAGAAACCTCTTTGACCTTGGCCAGAGCAAGTTCTTACTAGACATGTGAAGAAAAGTAAAAATGAACTATTGGGACTTGATCCAGAAAAAAGTCTTCTGCACAGTGAAGGAAACAATCAACAAAACTAAAAGGCAGCCTGTGGAATGGGAGAAGATATTCGCAAATGACATATCTGATAAAGGGTTAGTATCCAAAATCTCTAAAGAACTTATTAAACTCAATACCCAAAAAACAAACAACCCAGTTAAGAAATGGACAGAAGACATGAATAGACCCTTTCCAATGAAGACATCCAGAGGGGCTAACAGACACATGAAAAGATGCTCAACATCACTCGTCATCAGGGAAATACAAATCAAAACCACAATGAGATATGTCACACCTATCAGAATGGCTAAAATTAACAACACAAGAAACAACAGGTGTTGGTGAGGATGCAGAGCAAGGGTGACCCTCTTGTCCTGTTGGTGGGAGTGAAAACTGGTACAGTCACTCTGGAAAACAGTATGGAGTTTCCTAAAGAAACTAAAGATAGAACAATCCTACAATCCAGCAATTGAACTATTAGGTATTTACGCAAAGGATACAAAAGTACAGATTCAAAGGGGTACATGCACCTCAATGTTTATAGCAGCATTATCAACAACAGCCAAATGATGGAGAGAGCCTAAATGTCCATCAACTGATGAGTGGATAAAGATGATGTTGGTGTGTGTGTGTGTGTGTGTGTGTGTGTGTGTGTGTGTGTGTGGAATATTAGCCATCCAAAAAATGCAATCTTGCCATTTGCCATGATGTGGATGGAGCTAGAATGTATTATGCTGACCGAAGTCAATCAGAGAAAGACAAATAACATATGATTTCACTCATATGTAGAATTTAACAAAACAGATGAACATACAGGAAGGAGAGGAAAAAAGAATAGAGGGAAACAAATCACAAGAGACTCTTAATGATAGAGAACAAACTATGCATTGACAGAGGGAGGTGGGTGGGAGATGGGCTAGATGGGTGATGGGTACTAAGGAGGGCATTTGTTGTGATGAGCACTGGGTGTTGTATGTAAGTGATGAATCACTGAATTCTACTCCTGAAACCAACATTGCACTGTATGTTAACTAACTAGAATTTAAATTAAAAAAGGAAGGAAGGAAGGGGGAGGGAAGGAACTCTTAAGGTTATCATCAAGAGATTTTGAAAAAGGAAAATGTAAGGAATCTAAGGAAGCTTTCAGTTTTACAACTGTTTCAGTCAAAATAGAATTTCTAATAAGAAAAAAAAAAGAGACAAGTTGTTAATCTTTACTATGACAAACACAACTGAAAAAAAAAAAAAGCAGATAAACATATTGCCATCATTCAGATCACTAGAACTGATAGGGAAAAACCTGTTATAAGATGGCCAACAGGACCGATAGGGGAATTGCAGTCCCTGCCTGAAGACTCCCCTTCTGGGTTCTTCTTCCCACCCTGCTCGTGGCTGGCGCCAAATTACTACTAATGAAGAATGTGGAAGTAACAGACTATCAACTGTCCCCTCTGTTGATGCTCTCAACTCAGACCTCTGAAGAATGATCTCTGAGCCCACCGGTGTAAAATAAACCTCCTGCCTTCCAAGATATCCAAGTGTAGCTTGGTTCTTCCGTGGGGTGATCCAGACCAGGTTCCGTAACAGAACAACAAAAATCTTAGGGCAAAATAACTGACCATTTACACAGAATGCTGAAATAGCAAATCTCTTAAGGAACTATGACATTTAGTGGATGTGATAATATAGGCCAAAACGGGGAGAAAAAAAATGTGCCTCATACTTTATATTTTTGCAGTATGTCTAATATTGTTATACACAGTTTTACTAACTGACAGAACTTAGCGAAATAAAGGTATTCCATGCCTTCTCCATTAACTGTGATAGATGAATGTTTTCCATTTGAGCCTTAGGTTAAAAGTAAACTTGCATAGATCAAAACAAAATAGACCCACCTATGTCAATAGGGCTAAGAATTTGAGAGATAATGGATGTCATATAAGGGCAAAACCAAGCAAGCCAATTATCTGCCAGATCTTAATTGGCTCACATCTTGAGACTTGTAGTCATTGTGAAAATGTATTTAATTTTAAATTATGAGGCCCAAAGACTCTTTTCATTTCCCCTTCCTTGGCTTACCTTACAAAAGGCATAAATACAGACAAAGCCTGACAGATAATAAAGTTTGGGTATTTGTTTTCGGATACTATAATTTACTTTCTGGTTTCGGTTTCAAAGACTCCAATATAATGTGACTTGTATAAAATTAAAAAAAAAAAAATTGGGGCACCTGGGTGGCTCAGTCAGGTAAGCATCTGATTCTTGATTTTGGCTCAGGGCATGATCTCACTGTTCCTGAGATGGAGCCCCTCATGGGGACTCTGCGCTGACAGCTTGGAGCCTGCTTGGGATTTCCTCTCTCAGAATAAATAAACTAAAAATCAAAAACAAAAACAAAAACAAATATATGCTTATTGCAGGAATTGTGGAAAATACAAAAGTGCAAAAAACAGCGAAAAAGTATCCTCCATCCAGTCAATGGATATTACCACTATTTACTTTTTAGTTGGGCTTTATACTATTTAGGTGTAATTTAGTTATTTTTTATATCAGGAATATTTCCGAGGGTCATTAAGTACTCAGCAGTTTTAAGGTGTCTACATAGTATCTCATTTTATAGTGTTGCCATAATTCGTTGAGGTTTTTTTATTAACAGTAAAATAAAAAGCTACAGCTTATTACAAGAGACTTCTTAAAGTGCAAAGGAGAAACGCAGACACAGAAAATAAGGTAAAAGTTAACATAAAGACCATTAATGGAGGAGAAAATAGCTTAGAGGTAAGCTAAAAGCGTTCACCATCTGGTAGGATTTATTCTTACAGTACAATAGGGTCACTCATCACGCATCTCACTTTAACGTTTACGTTTGCGCCTTGAGTAGAGGTTTATATATTTAAGAGAAAGTCGCGGTTTTATAACCTAAGCAAATACTGCCAATCCCACCAGGCTTGGTGTGGTCTTTCAAATGCTCGGATACCCCTCTGAGGGCTTCGAGGCAAGACAAAAACCTGTTTGGCGCCAAAGACACCAGAAAGACTTCAGCAGCTCCAGGGCTGAGGAAGGTGATTTGGGCCCAGTGGGCTGGACTTGCGTCCCAAAACGGCCCTCGCCAAGATAACCACAGCAACAGTCAGGTGAGTGAGAGCAGAAGCTTCGGCCCGAGGAGCTAAAACAAGCGTACGACGTAAGCGTCGAGACCTCTTCGCTCCCAGGGCGGCGCGGGCGCAACGTAGATCCACGCTCTGGGGGATTGAGGCCCTCACTTTGTCGTCACAGGGCAGATGATCAGGGTGCGTCCGCCTCTTCCCTCTCCCTTCTACCCTCCTCCCCTTTCCCCTCCCCTTGTCCCTCAGTCTTCTCCCTCCTTCCTCTCTCCCTCCCTCTGGCGTCCCCAGCCGACTCCCGCTTCCGGTCGGCGGCAGTCTGCGGAAGGGTGTCCCGCCTCTTCCGCCTTTACAGAGGAGGTGGCGGCGGCGGCGGCGCCTGCGCGTCTTCTGTCAGGGTCAGCAGGCGGGTCCCCTGGGTGGTCCACCTGCGCTTCGCGGAGCCGCGCCGTGGGGGTCGATGGCGATGAACTATAACGCGAAGGATGAAGTGGATGGTGGGCCCCCGTGTGCTCCTGGGGGCACCGCTAAGAACCGGAGGCCGGATAACACGGCCTTCAAACAGCAACGGTTGCCGGCTTGGCAGCCCATTCTTACGGCTGGCACGGTGCTACCTACCTTCTTCATCATCGGCCTCATCTTCATCCCCATTGGCATCGGCATCTTCGTCACCTCCAACAACATCCGCGAGATCGAGGTGAGGGGAGGGAGCGGCGGTGGGAGTTGGCGCTGCTCTGGAGCGGGGTCCTCCCGGTCCGCTCCACTCCAGCCTCAGCTCCCTGGAGGTTGACAGGCGGGCTCCGCCCTCCCCCGCGTCTTCCCTCTCTTCTGTTTCTTCTTTTTCTTTCTGTGTTGCTTTCTATATTTGCAGTTTTGTCCGAGTTTCCTCTTGCGATTTACAGGGTTACGGACGGAATGGATGTTTAACGCAGGGAGTGGGTCAGGTGAAGAACGCCCGCCCCTTCAGTGCGTGGTTTGTGTGGTTCGGTCGGGGTTTTCGCCTCCAACGGAGGTTTAAAAAAAGGGGGTTGGGGGGAGAAGTTAGATCTGGATGTAACTCCGGAAGAACTGATGTGGTCAGAGTCATTACTCGTGTAGGGATTACAGAAATTAACACGTTGGCCATTGTTAGGAAAGGAGCCAGAGTCATAGAGGTATTGATGATTTTTATGTAAAGTTGTCGTGTTATCAGGTCACATATTCGGACACGTAACCGAAGTGCGCACAGAAGTTTTCATTTGGGGCTAATAAATGCTCTTACTTGTAAGGCATGATATAGGTTAAAGGTAACCAGAATCTTCAATTCTGGTTTGCTTTTAAACTACGCTTAATCACTGTGAAATACATCGCTCTAGTCCCCGCCCCCCCCCCCCGAATTTAAATTTGGAAAAGAGTCAAGGGCTATACGCAGAGAATTGGTTGTACACTATCTACTGAACATTTTACTGTTATAAACATGACATAGAAACTTGGGAAAGCATCTTGACTGTCGGAGCCGTATCATAGTATCTTCATCTATCTGTAGTGGTGAAGATAGGTTGATACTGGAATGTAAATGCTTTGTAGAGATGCCCTGTATTAAAATCTGCCCATCCTCTTGTATATCGAAGGGTATAGTTATCTGTTTGGAAGGGCAAGAACTGGTATCTTCTCATGATTCCTTCTGTTCTGTTAGGTTATGCCATTTTTTTTTTCTAATTTCATTAAATACTTTAAATATGTGCATGTGATTTAATGGGTCTTTCAGAGTAATTTTATTTCAATTAATGGAATAGGAACAAAGATACCTATTTTATGGTATAATTTACGATGTTACTTCTAAAGCAAAATCAGTTTGTCTTTTAATTGTACAGTGCTCACTTTGATGTTAATAATACTGAGAATAGTATCAATAGCATAGTTTTTAAATGTTTTACTAAAAATTCATTTTTGTTTAGTAACAGGAGAAAGTGCTACAGTATGTTTCTTCAGCATGTATTTTTGTTTTATCCTTTTTACCTCCCTAAGTGTCCTGCATATGTAGATAGTACTTGTTCATCCAACCACAGTAGGATCACACATATTAGGATCTGAGCAAAAACAGTGTAATGCAAGGGCCCATGGGCTCTAGGTTGGAGTTAGGCAGAGGTGGGTTAAATTCCAGCTCATCTACTAACTAACTAGCTCAGTTTCTTGGAAAATTTAATGTCTCCAAGCCTAAGTTTCCTCACCTGTAAAATAGGTGAATGATGCCTCTCTTCTAAAATACGAGAATTAGAAACAATATAGGTAATATTCCTGACACTAAGTTTTTACAATAAATAGTTCCTTTCAATATGTTAATCACTGATCAGGAAATGAGAAATGGAGTCAGAGGGATTGATATTTGTCACTAAGCTATCAGAGTGTTGTAAAATTAAGACAAAAACCTAGATGTCTTGATTCCCAGCCTTGATCTTGTACACTACACTACAATCCTACTGCAATGTTCATAGTTAAGTAGAAGAAAAGAATTTAACGTTAGAAATTTGATCATTTTACTTAAACTTAAGATAATAAGATGAAAGTAGCAATAATTTGGAATTTTATATGATGGGTATTTGCTAAATTATCAGAACTTAACTTCTGTTAATGTTTAATATACTATGAAAATAAATATTTACTTTCTTTAAAACTTTTGGGTTCTGAAATAAGTAAGCAGTTGTTGAAATGGAAATTTCAACTAACTAGCTCTCATATATGTGATTCTGAATCACGGGGGCTGAGGAGTCTCCTGCACCTTGGTCTGATGAAAAGGGCACTGAAGATTCAAGGCATTAGAGTTGAGGTCTCAGCTCTGTTACTCTCTAGATTGTGATCATAGGCATACTTTTGAGTCGCAGTTTCTTTTTCTTGAAGAATCAAAAGATTCAGACTAGGTGATCTCTGAAATGCTGTTCAACTCTAAAAATCTATGACTTCGAGCTTTAACATGATTTTTAAAAATGCTGCATATTTGAATCGTATCACCTTTAGAACCAGATGAAATGAAAATTGGTAATGATTAGGAATTTTGTACCAATGCTGATAGTTGTGTAAATAGAATTTTAAAAATTAACTTGGCTGTTAAATATGTAGAAAATTGGTTCTGGACTAGAACCAATGTGAAATATTAGAAAAACTAGGGAACATTCCCAAAACATACATGCTTGTTTCTGCCAGCTCTCCACCTTTTGTTAGCCACTAGTTTAGGTTAAAATATGTTGAGGGTTATTAAAAGTAAATGGGTAATGAGAAGTTCTTGCCAGTCTCTACACTGTAAGTTGTTCACACCTCTTTAGCTTATTTCCTCAATTTTGAAAATTAAAAAAAAATTTTTTTTAATGTTTATTTCTTTTTGAGAGCGAGGGACAAAGTGTGAGTGGGGCAGGGGCAGAGAAAGGGAGACGAAGAATCCGAGGCAGGCTCTGGGCTCTGAGTTGTCAGTGCAGAGCCCAACCTGGGCCTTGAACCCATGAACCGTGAGATCGTGACCTGAGCTGCAGTGGGACACTTAACCGACTAAGCCACCCAGGCACCCCTCAATTTTGAAATTTTAAGAACTTTCTTTGCTGTATTACATCAAATTACTAGGCCAGAGGAGACTTGTCAAATAAGAATGCTTTTGTAATTTAGCTTAAAGTGCTGATAAGATCAGAAATCCATATTTTTGAGACACAAAAATCGATGGGTCTTTACCCTTCTCCCAGAAATGTTATATTAAAAAATTACTCTTACAGAGCACATTGGACTCCCCTGAAAAGGGTATAGAAAAGATATTTTTAAATTTTAATGCTTCTATGTGGCAGTATTATCTTCCCAGCTCCATCCTGTTAGGTTTGTATATCTTGTTTAGTTGGGTTTTAGATTTTCCACAATCTAATTCAATGAAGTTGTTAGAAAACTAAAGTTGTTAATTTTATCATTCATAAGAAAATATTTTAAATATTTAATATCTCAACATTAAGGTTTAATATCTTCATTTAATATTAGCAGCAAGGAATGAATATTTCCTTTAATTTGGCAGTTGTAGGAGTCAGTCACATACTTTTATGGCAAAAATAATGATTTTCTAGTCTTGGGACCTTGTTGGTGAGGCTGAGATATTTCTTGAATAGAGTTAACTTGAGAAAGGTAGTGAAGTATTCTTAACTTTTGCAAAGGTATTTATCAGTGTGAAGTTATATTGTTTTAAATTAATGGTTAGAATCAGATGAAGACATTTTTCAAAGTAATATTCAGAGTAAATTTAAAAACTAAATATTTACTTCAAGTTAATATTACCAAAAGGTTCAAGATAATGTTTTCTTTAACTTTTAGTGGAATAGGACCCCTCCCACCCACTACGCCCTTGCTGCCAGCATGTTTGATAGAGAAATTCCACCTCTCTTCTACTTTATCTTATGTCATTTACTGCCCTCAATTATTTAATTCTGGTTATTTTCTGTTTCCCTAATTTCTGATAAAAATATTTTCTATCTGTTGTTTGTACTCCTGTGTAACTTGGATTCTTACATAATAAGAGTTTTAAGATGATTAGATTTCTCTTCTGCATTTAGCATTATTCTTTGTGTATGCTTAACTTACAGCTAAGAGTCAAGGAGGAATAAGTTGCTGTGTAGAAATGATTGTTAAAGATAAGGCACTTTATGTTAAGAAGTTTAAAATTTTGATATTCAAATGAATTGCAGCTGCTTAGAAGCTGACTCTTGGAAATTAAGAAGTTTGTAGTGTTTTAATTTGTTTCTCAAGTAACTTTAGTACTTAGAGCAAGATATGACAAAGTAAATATGGCTGGCCCAGACCATTTTGTAAAGCTCAAGAACTGAGAATGAATGGTTTTATAGATGAACAATTGCAATTGATTTGATGATAGGGAACACTAATTTTGGACGTCACTTACATGAAATGTTACCCCTCCCTCCCCCAAATAATTCCATTCTTATTAGTAGACCTGTATTACCAAAATATTGTATGCCATTGTTATTATTATATTTTGAATTTCATCAATAAAAATTTGTGCAAAGTTGTTTTCTTTTGTTATATAGGAACCTACATAATATCCTTGACCTTGCTTCTTGATTTGCAAAGTCCAGAGTGTTTACTTTCTGGCCCTTTACAGAAAAGAATTTCCTGCCCTTGACTTCAAGTTTTAAAGAAACATACAGGCAAATTTAGCATTTGTTACAAAAATAGCAGTGTTTAATTTATACATTCTAATCCTCAGTAATCTTTCAAGGTAGGTATAATGATCCCTGATAATTGCTTGTGTTCAGTCTTCTTTGTACACATTTAATAGATGTATAATACCTTAGCTAAACTTAACATTAATCTTGACTCAGGTGGTATCATTTTTCATTTTTTTTGTCACAGTCAGATTAAGTTCAAGCAAGGTAAAAAAAAAATTGCTTTTGAAATTTTTACTTTGAAGAAAGGATTTCAGATAAATTCTTTAGCATGTAATTATTAGTTCAAAGGGGTACTTAAAATGCCATTAAAAAAAATTAATCTAATTAATACCTACAATGATTTACCTTATTACTCAGCATTTTGTTGGGTGACCTGTTTAGGTCTTAACATTGATTTCCTTTAAGACAAATTCACATTCAAAAATGGAAGTTTTCCAGTCCTTCTTATATAGTGTAAATACTGCATGTCCTTCAAATTCCACCTTTCCCAGCACATTAAATTCAGTTTGTTTCTTAGGAATAGGATGTATTTTTAGAATTACTAAGAAGAAGTGGAAGTTTGATTTAGAGGAACAATTATAGTGGTAGCAAAACAAAGCTGAGAAATATGATAACTCTTAAACTAATCTAGTCATCTACATCTGTTGTTCTGTTTTACCTCTGATTCTTTTGTGTTTTGTATTTAAGCTAATGGGCAGGTCTACAGTTTATCATTGTATTTTGTACTGTGCTTTGTATGCTTTTTACATTTAATATTAACTTTTTAAAATAGGGGAACTGTATGTAGTTCCTCTTCCCCCAGTAGCCTCTTTCTTTCTAGGATAAGTTATGGACTATTGTCTTTAGTATAAACCTTTTCCCTACCTTTATTGAGGTATATAGTTGACAAATAAAAATTGTATGTTTTAAGGTGTTCAGTGTGATGGTTTGATATATATATGTGTGCATTGTGAAATGATCACCATAATTAAGCTGATAAGCACATCTGTCACCTACAGTTACCTGTTTAAAAAAAATTTTTTTTTTAGTGTAAACACTTTGTTGAGAACACTTAAGGTCCACTCTCTTAACAAAAAGATGTGAAATGACAAGTGTTGGAGAGGGTGTAGAGAAAAGGAACTCAGTGGAATGTAAATCGGTACGACCTTTATGGAAGATCCTCAAAAAATTAAAAAAGGAACTACCATAGGATCCCACAGTCCCACTACTGAGCATGTATCTAAAGGAGATGAAATTAGTATCTGAAAGAGATAGCTACACTCCCATGTTCACAAACTGTGTTTATATCCAACAGATTTTATTACAATCTGGACATTAGGACAGGCTACCCTTGAATTTTAGCTGATAAAGGACATAATGGGTTTTGGTGGTAAAAACTCTATAGGCTGAATTAAATTTATCAGGAGTTTTAATTGATATTGAGCACATTCTGTACACAAAGTGCTGTTCTGGATATAGTGCATGTTAGAAAAATGTTTGTGGACAGGGCCTCTTAATTTTTTTTTTTTTTTTTTTTTTGCTCATGCAGAGAGCCTGTCTTAAGGAGCCTAGAATCTTTTGGGATGGGGGGGGGGGGGCGGGTAGATGAGATTATACACCTAAAAGGAAAACTAAGCATTGCTAGCTGAGTGGCACAAATAGAATATGCCTTAATATTTCAAAGGAAGATAAGATCACATCTGTCTTTAATAACCATGGAAAGGTTTGTGGTGGAAGTGGGCTTTGAGCTGGAACTGGAAGGATAAATAACACTTCTAAATGGGAGGTTGGATGCCTTCCAAGAAAGAAGGTTAATATGAACAGAGATGTAGTGACAGGAAATCAAAAGGTATAGAGAAAATCGGAATAAGGGCAAATAACCCAGTGCTAGGTTGTGGATAGACTTGAGTATTTGATAATGAGTATATTGAACTAGGGAAGTGACAGTGATTGATACAGTGTGTATCCATTAGGATTGGGTTCAACAATGAGGAATTAAGATTTTCATTCTCATGTAAAAATCCCTTAGAAACTTGGTTTCTGGCTAGTTGTAGAGGTTGTTTTACTGGGTCCTCATTCTGTCTAGTTTACTGCTCTGCCATTCTTAGGGATTGGATCCCGTGCTGACAGGCCAGAATGGAGGAGAAAATTCTGTTGTCACATCCTTTTCCAGACAGAGGTATGAAAGAAGGGATAGAGAACAAAGGGATAGGCCTTTTAAAGAAGGTTCATGGAAGCTGCCACATACTCCTCCACTTAGTAACAAGACCATATGACTATAAGGGAGGCTAGAGGCTGGAAATGTGGTCTTTATTTTGATAACAAGATTGGGTGTGTGTGTGTGTGTGTGTGTGTGTGTGTGTGTGTGTGTGTGTGTGTGTGTTTTGTTTTTAGAGAAATTGCTTTTCTTTTTTTTTAAAGTTTATTTATTTTGAGACAGACACACGCAACCGGGGGAGGGACAGAGAAGAATCCCAAGCAGGCTTTGCCCTGCCAGAACAGAGCCTGATGTGGGGCTCAAACTCATGAAACCACGAGATCATGACCTGAGCTGAAACCAAGAGTCAGATACTCAGCTGACTGAGCCATCCAGGCACCCCTGTGTGTGTGTGTGTGTGTGTGTGTGTGTGTGTGGTGTGTGTGTGTGTTTTAAGATTTTTAATTTTGGTGTAGTTAACATAAAGTGTTTTATTAGTTTCAGGTGTACAGTATAGTGATTCAACAAGTCTATATATTACTCAGTGCTCATCATGATAAGTATACTCTTTAATCCCCATCCCCTATTTCACCCATCCACCCGACCCAGCCCTCCCTCTGGTAATCATCAGTTTGTTCTCCATAGTTAGTAATTGAGTTTTCAACTATGGAAGAAAGGTAGCACAGAGATTGAGGTTGGAGGATGTTAGAAGTCTCTGCAAAATTGGGCTATATATAGGAAGATTTGTCTGGTAGTAATATGTTGGCTAGATGGAGCTAAATCATCTTGTATGAGTCTAGTAGTTTAGACACTGAAAAATAGATTGCATTTTTATATTGATTATAGTTGTGAGTTGAACTTGATTTCATAGTAAAAGCCATTATGTGTTGTTTTATATGTGAAATGCAAATCAGGTGTATCACTTTGTTGATAAATTTTTAAAAAGTAAGTTAATAGAAGGAATATTGAATATCATTACCTCCCTCTTATTTTCTTCAGACTCTCTTTTTTCCTTTTCTGTTCAACATGTAAGTGTGTTCTAGTTCTACCTCTTAAAAAATGAAAAGTCCTATCTTAATTCTGTGTAGTAATAAAAATATTAATGACTTAACTTTGAGTGTTTACCCTGCTAAAAATTTTACATCCATGTGTCATTTGATATAGTGATACATGGTAATGTTATTATTACTTTTTTTTTTTTTTTTAAGAAGGGGATGTTAACTCTGAGATTAAGTCGTTTGCTTAATCACATAGCTAGAATTCATATCCTAGCACTCTTACCCTTTGTTTTCATTCCTGTAGTTGCTGGTCTGTATTCTTTTTTTTCTCCACAGTCTGTTTGAAAAGAAGGGTCCACACTTGTTGATAATGTCCATTCTTATCTTTCATTAACTTGCTCCTTAATTTATCGTATCTGAAGTATATTGGATAGTTGGATGTAAAATGCTATGAAGAAAAATAAAGGAAGGAAAGGGAATAGGAAGGGTTGAAGAATGATTGACAATTTTAAATAGAATAGTCTGGGAAGGCCTCAGTAAAGTGGTATTTGAATAAAGATCTGAAAGAAGTCAGGGAATGAGCCATATTGATAACTGAGGGAAGGATGTTCCAGGCAGAAGAAATAGTAAGAGCAAAAGTCTTGAAGAGTGTGTTTAATAGGATGTTTGAGGAACAGCAGAGAGGCCGGTGTGGCTGGAGTAGAGTGAGAAGTGGGAAAGAATAGTAGAAGATAGGGTTTGAGTGGTATAGTAATGGGGTGCACATCATATGGGTAAGGATAAGGATTTTGGAAGCTATTGAAAAGTTTCACACAGATTGGTGACATGATCTTACTTATGGTTAAAAGAGTCATTCTGGCCATGATATGGAGAATATTACCTGTGGGGATAAGAGTAGAAGTGGATTTGGGGGAAGCAAGAGTGTCCTGTCTTCTTCAAAGTCCTTCTAGCTGGACTAAGAATCAAACTGACATGAGATGATCCAATTTAACAGTGTACATGTGAGGAATCCATACAGATATGGAAATTCCAAAAACAGGCAAAATGAGATATATGTGTCATAATAAACTAAGGAGAAGGGATAGAAGCTTGGAACTTTAAAGGGAAGAAATGTAGTTCACAGGGACATAATTGTTTGGTAAACAAATGTTTGCTGGGCCTTTCAGAAACAATAGGGCATAGAAGACTTTGATCAAACAGGCCTTGGTAGGTTCCTCCCTGTCTACCATATGTAGTTCATAGTATGATGTAGTTATCTATGATGATAGCTCTCTTCCTGGAGCAGGTCCTCTATCTAAATTATTTTTAGGCAGTTGTGGGGGAAGTAAAGACCTTTTCCTGAATCTGCTGGGTTTTGATGGCCTTTTAACTCCAAGTAATCTTTATGCCAAAGTGACCCATCTTGGAGCAGCTTGCCCTTGGCCCCTGCACAGGGAAACGAGATAAGGGTCTATTGCAATAATTCAAGCAGGAGATGATGGTGGCCACAGTAGAATGGTTGCAGTGAAAAGCAGTTAGATTTAGGATATATTATGAAAATAGAGTTAATAGAATTTTCTCAGGTAGTAGACTTGTGGGGGTGGTGGTGAGAGAAATGATAGAATCAAAGATAACTTTAAGATATTTTGACCTACTTTGGAAGAATGGAGTTGTAGTTTATTGAGATGGCGGAAGACTATAGAGGAAGTTTTGGTGTAGTACTAAGGGTGTGAGTGTGAGAGGCTGAAAAAAAAGGGTTCCATTTTTGACTTGCTAGGATGAGATGCCTTTTAGACATCCAAGTTGGAAATAATGAGCAGGCAATTGAATATAAGAGTCTAGGGGGAAGGTTAATACTTTGGTTACATATTTTGAAGGTTAATTAACACAGATGATATGTAAAGACAAGATAAAATGAAGTCAAGAGAGTGGTTATAGGTCAAAGAAAAGTGAGAGCATCTAGACAGCCCTGAATCACTCCAGTGTATGTAGAGGTTGGGGCGATGGGGAGGAACAGCTAAGGGGATTAGAAAGGAGCAGCCAGTGAAGTAGGAGAAAAACAAGGTAAGTGTGGTGTCCTGGAAACCAGTTTTGAGGAAGAGTATTTGAACAGCAATGCCCAGTGCTGCTGCTGCTAGTTCATATGAAGGGAGTGTTGAGAGCTGACCTTTGTATTAGCAACATAAAAAGCATGGTGCACCTTCCTTACAGTGAATGCCATCACCATCTACTGGGTTTTTCCACACCAGAAATCCTGGAAGTCAAACTAAACTTCTTTGTCATCATCCCATCTCTAGGTACTAAAGTTCTGTAGATTCTAGATTCTACTTTATATATCTTGAATCTGTCTTTTCCTCATTTCCAATGCCCTTTTTTTAGTTTGTGTTCTCAACATTTCCCACCTGGATTGTTGCAGTGACATTCTGTTTTCTTTGCTTCTAGTCTGATATTTTCTTTTCCTTGTTTTAAAAAAATGTTTACTTTATTTTGAGGGGGGAGTGGGACTAGGACAGAGAGAGAAAAGGGAGAAAGAGAATCCCAAACAGGCTCCTCACTGTCAGCGCAGAGTCTGACACAGGGCTTGATCACATGAACTGTGAGATTCTGACCTTAGCTGAAATCAAGAGTCAGAGGCTCAGCAGACTAAACCACCCAGGCCCCCTAGTCTGGTATTTTCTTTAGCAGGGTGAACTTTTTAAAAGACTAGTTAATATTTCATTTTCTTGCTTAAAGTTTCTCCTATGGCCCCCTCTAGTATTCAGGCTAATGTTCAGACCCCTTAACGAATGTAATTTTCTTTATGCTATCATAAATACTTCTCTACTCTCTAACCTCACCTCCTACCACTCCCCTACCCTTTGCTCTAGCCATAGCAGACTACTGTAGTTTCTGGAATGTGGCATGCTGCCAGGTCTACCTGAAATGTCCTTCCTTTTCTTATTCTGCCATTTGTTTCAAATTTCATTTCTGTCAACACTGTGGAAAGTGTGCCTCGTTCCTCCCTTTTCCCACCTGATATATATGTTTCTCAGGTTCCATAAGTACTAGCTTATGGCCTGACATAACATTATCAAATTATATCCTGTAATTATTAACATGACTTTCTATTTCACTAGTCTAAATTTTTTTGTAGTATGAATAGTGTATTTTTCCATTATGTTTTTCCATCCTATGGCACAATGCTTGGCATCTAATAGGGGGTAAGATGTTTTAATGAACAAATTAATTAAACCGAATAAGTACAATCAAGAAATTTTAAAACAGTTTATTGATCATCTGAATGGTACTGTGGGTCTGAAGGAATTCTTGAAATTAGCCAAGGAAAATGTTATAGAGTAGAAGATGAAATTTGTATGATATGATACCCGTTGTCAAGAGCACCCTGTGACAGCACACACATGAGTTGTCTCTTTCCACAATCTCAGCTTTATTCAATAATAGAACAGAGTTAATCACAATTATAAAGCAGGTTCAGGATTCCAAACTCAGTGTCATTTCACCATGTGATTAAACCTGACTTCTTACACAGCACACAGAGCAGAACATAAGATAAACCATACAACAAACAAGATAACAGAAGGGTATAGGAAGTTAAAAAGTCAGTCTGTGGATGCGCAGTTGAGATAAGACCTCATCTGGTCCAGGTCAGCTCTGGGCACTTGCTGCTTATGTTCAAGCAGTGAAGGATCTCAGTTCTGTTCGGAGATAATCAGGCAGAGCCTTCGGTGGCAGTTGCCTTTTTTAAGTGGTCAGACATAGAGGTCAAATCTAAAGAGTGACATTTTGCTGCAAAAATCCTCCCCCTTTTAAAGGAATTTAATCAGTTTTGGGCCCCTGCATATCTCCTCTGGCTCTGCTTGTTATCAGTTCTGGGGTGTCAGCTGATGTTGGTCCTGGTGATATCTCCTAGCTGCAGTACCTTTAACTACTTGCATCATTGCTTGACACAGGCTCCTGCTTGTCATAAGAAACTCCGTTTTGCTCTCTACATCCATCTATGTCTAAAGGCAAAACAAATTTGCCTGTTGAACAGTATCTAGATAGTGCTGAAAATTTAGCAAACAAGTTGATTGGCAAATGTTGCAGCGAGGGAGGGGGGTGCATGATTTTAAAAATGGCATAAAATACACTCACTGCTCTGCACACCAACATAGATTTTTTTTGGGGGGGGGGGTTATTTTAAAAGTAAGTGCTGTTGTATACATATTAGTTCTGAAAATTTGGAAGCCGAAGACCAACTACCAGTTACATGGATTTGTAGTTTGATTTCTAAAATTAATTGAAATTTATTTAAGGATGATTATATGACATTATAGCATCTAATAACATTGTTCATCAATACACTAAGTTGGCTGTTGTTCTCAGCTCTCAGGTCTCACATTATATACGATTATATTTAGTTTTTTTTTTTTTTCTTTTTAAGTTTATTTATTTATTTTGAGGGGGAGGGGTGGCAGGAGGGTCAGAGAGACAGGGGAAGAGAGCGAATCCCAAGCAGCCTCCACAGTGTCAGTGCAGAGTCCTATGGTGGGGTTGATCTCATGGTTCATGAGATCATGGCTTGAGCTGAAATCAAGAGTTGGACTCTCAACTGACTGAGCCACAGGTGCCCCTGATTATATTTAGTTTTGAAAAAAATTTTGTGACTTATTTTTACTTAATTATTTAGAAGCTATAATGTAATTTTTCCCCTCCCTTTAAAAAAATTAGCATGAGGTCTCAAGTTTGATCTGTAGTGGAAGCAATGAGAGTCAAATTCATGGATGCTAAATATATTGTTAAGGAAGAATTCGCAGAACTTGGGAGCTAATGCCAAAGTTGAGATTTTGAGTTTAGATGCCTGGGACAATGGTGATGCTTTAGCCAGGGCACAGGGGTGCAAGAGCACCTGGCTCTAGGGGTCCCAAATAGATCAGGTTCAGCCAGTGGCTGCTGACAAAATCCAAAGACAGAAAAATGAGTGGTGGTGAAATAAGAGCAATTTATTTTAGTGTGATCAACACTGGGGAGATAGTGGACTAGTTTCCAAAAGTGCTGAAAATACTTCTAGGTTTATATAAGGAAAATGTGGGGGCACCTGGGTGTCTCAGTCAGTTAAACGTCTGACTTCAGCTCAGGTCATGATCTTGGGGTTTCTCAGTTCAAGCCCCTCATCAGGCTCTGTGCTATCAGCCTGGAGCCTGCTTCGGACTCCATGTCCCCCCACCCTCTGCTCCTCCCCACTCTCTCTCTGTTTTTCTCTCTCTCTCAAAAATAAATAAACATTAAAAACATTTTTATAAGGAAAATGTGGGACAAAGGTCAGTGGGTACATGCCAGTGGGCAGTAAAGGTCTGGGCAGTCATTGTCTTGGAGTCAGTCTTACAGACTCTTGCTTGCTCAGGGCACTCCTTATTGCTTAAAGGGGGGTAGTTTCAGTTCCCATCTCGGGGTGCTTTCCCCGAGGGTCTTTTGCTTGGGTTAAGAGATAAGCTGGAAAGAACTTAATCAATTAGAAAGTACAGACTGAGGTCAGAATGGAGGTAGTTGAAGTCCTTTTTCAGTACCATTTACAGACATCAAACGAAAACAGTCGGGTGTAAGATTAAGGGATTCAATGAATCATCAGTATTGATTTTTTTTTAAGTCAAATTTTTAGGGAAGTACAACCAAAAAGGATTAAAACATCATATATGTATGAGTTAATTTTCAAAAGATCACCATAAATTTGAATAGAGATGGTTAAGAGTTCCAAGTAGGAAGGAAGAAACACAACCAAGTGAACTCAACATCTAGGACAATAAAATGGGACTGGGGGTGGAGATAAGACCAGTGACAATTTAGAGAGGGGAGTATAATGGATGCCACATGATACAAAGTAGCATGAGGTTATTGTCAGAAAATAGCGCTTGAGACATAGGTAAAAGCCACTAATGTTTGGACATCAGTTGTATGACTATACAAAAACAGTATTTTATATAGAGGTGATCATGTATTTCCTCAAAATAGAAAGCTCTCTGCTTTATTCATATTAGTTTGTCTGTTCCTTTAATCTACCCTATTATATAGGTTGGAGCATAATTAGCAATGCCCTTTTCATTAGTTTTTCCTAGGCAATTTTTGTAACTTGATACCTTAGTAAGACTTTTAAGGTATAGACTAAAACGTTATGTTGAAATTAATTTTTTTTTTGTTGGTAGAAATGGATTAAATGCCATATATAAAAACTTTGTATTATAAAATTCTATTTCAAACTCTAAAAGTTAAGATGGTCCTGGGATTATATTGTCAGGGAGGAAGAATTTCTGCTACCCTTCAGGGTCCTTCTAGTTGGACTAAGAATCAAATTGACATGAGACAGATTAACAAGAGAAAATAAAATTTGATAATATACTACAGGGAATGCATATAGTCATCGAAATCTCAGCAGTCAAGCAACATGATGTTTATATATGAGCGAAGGAGAGGAATAGGGGTCTGAGGATACAAAGGAGAAAAAAAAAACATTAGCAGGAAGGTGAAAGGAGGTGTTGGGAAAGCAAAGGTTGCCCTGTTGTGTAGGTAAGTTTCTTAGGTAAGAGGAATCTCTGTTAAGGCTCTCTTCCTGGTACAAGTAAGCATTTGAGGGGGAACTGAAGGGCATTTCCTCAATCTGCTGGGTTTTGATTGCTTTTAACTTAAAATAATGTTCATGCCAAAGTGACCCATCTTGGGGCTGCCTGCCCTTGGCCCCTACAATATCTACTTATCATAGCAAAGTTGTTTTTAATCTATATTTTAGTTGCAAAGTATGAAGATTTGGTAGCACTGTTTAAAACAGTGGTGTATTCACAATTGATACCAATTTTATTTGAAAATACAATGAATGACTTTAGAATTGATTTCTGGGGCACCAGGGTGGCTCAGTCGGTTAAGCGGCCAACTTCGGCCCAGGTCATGATCTTGCGGTCTGTGAGTTCGAGCCCCACATCAGGCTCTGTGCTGACAGCTCAGAGCCTGGAGCCTGCTTGGGATCCCATGTCTCCCTCTCCCTCTGCTCCTCCCTCGCTCATTCGCTATCTCTCAAAAATAAATAAATATTTAAAAAAAATTTTTTTAATTGACTTCCATATTTGTAAATTGTCCTGTGGTGCATGCTGTTCAAGGTTATAGGCAGCAGCAGTGCAGTGTAATGGAAAGAACAGCAACTTTGGAGCTGGACAGATATGAACCTATCACTGTTGTGGATTGAATTTTGTCCCCCCAAAACACATGTTGAAATCCTACTCCTAGAACCCGTGAATGTGACTTTATTTGGAAATAGAGTAAGATGTAATCAAGTTACATGAGGTCATTTGAGTGGGCTCCTATGCAATATGACTGGTGACCTTATGCGAACAGACAGATGTGCATAGAGGGAAGGTGATGTGAAGACACAGACATAGGGAGAATCATGCAGCAACTGAGGCAGAGGTGGAGTGATGCAGCTGCAAGTCCAAGAACACCAAGAATTGATGGTCACCACCAGAAGCTAGAAGGAGGCAAGGAAGGAATCTACCCAGAGTCCCAGAGGGAGCATTGCCCTGCTGATACCTTGAATTCAGACTTCTAGCCTCCAGAATTGTGAGAGTAAATTTCTCTTGTTCTAAGACACCCAGTTTATGGCTGTTTGTTACAGCAGCCCTAGGAAACTAATATAGTTACATAACAGCTGTTTAACCTCTGAATCTCAATTTTTCTGTAAAAGGTTAAGAATGTATTGGCATGGAGAAGACATTTGGGAATTAATAGCTAGTTTTGATATTGCTGTCCTTCAAACATAATTTACATTATTTATTACCTACTTCATCAATGTATCATTTCCAAGTGTGAGATTGAAACTTACTGATTGAATTAGTAGTAAAATCCTTGTCTATGGTTCCTACTTAGGTTCTCTAATTTATAGAAACATAAAACAGATTTCATATGATCCATAGAGTTTGATTAAGATATAAAGGACTAAATTGTTTTGTAGCTATAAGTTTAGAATTAAGCTTTTGATTTTTTAAAAAGTAATCTTCAGAAAAGATTAAAATGGAGTGACTGAACCTAAAAAAAAATCATTCAACTGCTTTTAAGAGGCTGTAAATAAGTTAAATATGGATGTTTATTTCTTTCCTTTACTCCCTTTATCTGGTGAGTATTTTTGACAGGAATTTGTCTATAGTGATATATTACCTATTAATAAAACATTTTAAATACTTGAAAATATATTATTCATTGCTCTAAGGATACCCTGCTGCCTTATTGTACCCCTGTTACTTCTTTCACTCACACAGTGCAGACCCACCTACTTTCCTACTAGGGTGAAAAGAACATAGATTTTGGAGAAAAGCAGAGCTGGGTTCAAATTCTTGCTCATCATTCCTAACAGGGTAATCTTGTGAAAATTATTGAACTTTCCTAAATAACAGTTTCCTAGGTTAAAATAAGGAAAATAAAAACAGACTTTGCCAGGACTATTGTAGTTTTTAACAGACAGTGTGTATTAAGTGTTTATAGTGTCTGTGCTCTCTATTTTCTTGCTTCTCTATTCCCCCTCTTTCACTTGTACAAATGTTTTTTTTCTTTTTACTTTTTTTTTTTAATGGCTCAGTTCAAATTCTTTTTTCCTCTCATTTTATTTTTAATGTTTATTTATTTTTGAGAGAGAGAGAGGGAGTGCCAGCAGGGAAGGGACAGAGAGAGAGGGAGACGCAGAATCCGACTCCAGCACAGACTCCAGGCTCTGCGCTGTCAGCATAGAGCCCAAGGTAGGGCTCGAACCCACGAACTGTGAGATCATGACCTGAGCCAAAGTTGGATGCTTAACTGACTGAGCCACCCAGGTGCCCCTCTTTTTTCTTCTCACTAAGAAAGTTTTGGTTCACCTAGTACTCACTGTCCTCTTTGCCATTCAGTTGGCACTTAGCATTTATAGTTTTCTTTGTATTCACGTGATACCTTTGATAAAGTAGTCTTCTAGAGGCAAAGAGGACTGATGAGTCTTCAGAAAAAATTTAGTGGGAGGAACATTGGGTTTGGAGTCAGAAATCTTCGGTTCTAGTCTACTACCAGCTATTGCTATTTGTATGACTTTGGGCAGGTTTCTCAATGTATTCTCTTTGCATACAAGGGAGATAACAATACAGAATTTTGGTGAGGATCAGATGATATACAGTATGTATATAATAGAAAGGAATGTGTAAAATGTATTGAAGTATAAGATACGATTGCTTTTGTATCTACTTTGTACCATATGTTATGCCTTGTGTGTAGTAAGGCTTAATATGTTAATGATAGTGATTTTTAAAAAATTCCTTTCAGGGGCATCTGGGTGGCTCAGTCTGTTAAGCATCCAACTTTGGCTCAGGTCATGATCTGATCTGTCAGTGCAGAGCTTAGAGGCTGCTTCGGATTCTCTGTCTCCCTCTCTTTCTGCCCCTCCCCTGCTTGCATGCACTCTCTCAAAAATAAATAAATATTAAAAAAAAATTAAAAATTCCTTTCAGATTTCCTGAACTCAAAAGACATGCAATTTTTTTGTATATTTTGAAAGCTGTAATCAAAAGATTGTAATGTAAATGTTTTGGCTATCCCTTTATTTTGTTGAAGTATAACTTAATATTCAGCAATTATTCTTGGTTCCAATAAAATGTTCAGTTTTAATATACTGTAGTATAATTGATTAGATTTAACATTCTATCATATTATGTTTGTTCAAATAAATAAATAATGTATACCCTTGGTTAGTCACAGCTAATGATCCTTCTTTCCTACTTTGTCCTAGAAACTAATTTGAAAGAGTGATTTGAGAGGATTTTGTTCAAAGGCATACAAAATGGTAGTAGGCCCAGCTGGCAACTTTTTTTTTTTAAATCCTTAAATTAGTCTTAAAAAAGAGAGATAGTGTGTGGAGATTTTTGAAAATAAAAATTTGAAAAAAATTAATGAAGTTTAATACAGATTTTAAAATATAGTTCTGTCTTGGGGCACCTGGGTGGCTCAGTCAGTTGAGTGACCGACTTCCGCTCAAGTCATGATCTCACGGTTTGTGAGTTCGAGCCCTGCGTCGGGCTCTGTGCTGACAGCTCAGAGCCTGGAGCCTGCTTCTGATTCTGTCTCCCTCTCTCTCTGCCCCTCCCCCACTCATGCTTTGTCTCTCCCTCTCTCTGTCTCAGAAATAAATAAACATTAAAAAAATAAAATAAAATAAAATATAGTTCTGTCTTCTAAATGGTCTCATCTTTTCAGTATCATAAAACTTGGCTTTCAGTGGAATATTGTGCATATAGAGGCCCTGAATGAAAGGTTGTGGCCCAATAGGTCTAGTGCTAAATTACATATGCTTTGCCTCTTTTCATTTAGGAGACCTGTGTTTTTAGCTTGTTGTAGTTATGTGCCTAACTTTTCCTAGATATTTGCAGTGAATAAAAATTTTCTTGGGGCGCCTGGGTGGCTCAGTCGGTTAAGCGTCCGACTTCAGCTCAGGTCACGATCTCGCGGTCCGTGGGTTCGAGCCCCGCATCGGGCTCTGGGCTGATGGCTCAGCGCCTGGAGCCTGCTTCTGATTCTGTGTCTCCCTCTCTCTCTGCCCCTTCCCCGTTCATGCTCTGTCTCTCTCTGTCTCAAAAATAAATAAACGTTAAAAAAAAATTTTTTTTTAATTAAAAAAAATTCTCTCTAAACAAAGTTTCGTTAGTAAACAAATAAGCTTGATGGAGAACATTTCAATATCAGAATTTGACAAAACCAAGATGAAGCAGTTTTGTGTTTTTTGAAAAGCAGTCAGATGTTGCAATAAGATGCTGGCTCTATTTTCTGTATATTGATTTTAACCTTTTTTCCAATTATAAAGAAAAAATGAACATCCATATATAAAGTTTAAATGTTCAGTTTCAGAAATAAAAATTAAACAGCTATTTTTGTACTTTACTAAGGTAAATTAAATTCTTATTTATCGAAAGAGTGAGAACACAAGCCACAGACTAGGAAAACAATTTTTTAAAGATATATTTGACAAAGGACTATTATCCAAAATATGCAAGGAACTCTTAATATTTAGCAATAAGAAAATGGAAAACCCAATTAAAAAATGAGCAAAGACCTGAAGAGATATCTCACCCAAAAAAGTATACAATATCTTAACTTGGGCTCTTATGACAAGATACCATAGACCAGGTGGCTGAAACAACAGATAATTATTTCTCACAGTCCTTGAAGCAGGGAAGTCCTAGATCATGGTGCTGGTAGGTTCATTTTCTGGTGAGAACCCTCATTCTGGCTGGCAGAATGTCACTTTCTTGCTATGTCCTTACAAGGGCAGAGAGAGAGTTCTAGTCTCTCTTCCTCTTTTTATTAAAGACACTAATCCTGTCATAGGGACCCCACCCTAATAACCCTCATCTAAACATAATTACCTCCCAAAGGCTCACCTCCAAATGCCATCATAATTGGAGGTTAGGACTTCACAGTACAAATTTTGGAAGGGATAAATTCAGTTCATACATTCCACCCTTGTGCTCCTCAAGTTCATGTTTTTCTTGTATGCAAAATATACTTTGATTCCATCCCAACAGTCCCCCAAAGTCTCAGCTCATTCCAGCATCAACTCTAACGTCTCATCTAAATATCAGTTCAGTCAGATATGGGTGACACTTCAGTTTCATTCATTCTGAGGCAAAATTTCTCTCCAACTGTGAACCTATTTAACCAGATGAGAAGTCTGTGCTTCCAAAATACAGTAGAGGAACTGATAGGGCATAGACATTCTTATATGAAAGGGGAGAAAATGAGAGGAAAAAAGGGGTTACAAGTTCTAAGCACATCTTCAAAACCTAGCAAGGCAAATACCATTAGATTTTAAGGCTCAAGTGTAATCCTCTGGTTTGATGCTCTGCCTTCAGGATCCACCAGGCTGTCAGTCTTGCTGCAAGGCTCTTTCTTGGCTGCTACCATCTGGCCTGTTGAACCCTTTTTCATCTTTGAACTGAGGATGAAGTCCTGATGGTGTCTGAGTCATCTTTGGGGTAGTTCTTCCCTTGTTTTGAAGAATAATAGCACATGTTTGCAGTGAATTGGTTCTATTGATCAGTCCGGTAGGATCTAAGAAGTCCCACAGCCCTCTTCATTTTGTCCCGACTCTTTCCTCTTTGGTTCAAACTGGTATCATTTCTGCTGGCGTAGCTGTTTACGTCCATGGTTCACACCCACACTAACAGCTTTACCTAGTGGTTGTTCAGCCACACCCATAGTATTCTCTTCAGTACAACATTTCTCATTTTTTGCAACGTGGATAGCCTTGAGAATCTCCCAAATCTTTTAAGTTTTGGTCCCTTTTTGCTTAACATTATTTCAGCTTCTATTCATTTCTCCCTTCTTGCATTTAACTATACGCAGTCAGGTGGAACCAGGCCACTCCTTCAACACTTTTCTTAGAAATCTTCTAACTATATATCCAGTTTCATCTCTCACAAAATATCCTTCCACAAAACACTAGAACACAGTTTAGCCAAGTTCTCTGCCACGTCATAATACGGATCACTTTTTTTTCTCCATTGCCAAGTAACATGTTCCTTGTTCCTGTCTGAGACCTCATCAGAATGACTTTAACCATCTATTATTTTGACCAGTATTCTGTTCATGATTATTTATGCATTCTCTTAGAGGATGGTAGCTTTCTTTCTGACTCTTCAGATTTCTTTCTGAGGTCTCAGCAGAATTACTCTTAATGTCTATATTCTTAGCATCGATCTCCAGTTTCTTGCAGCCTCTACCCTTTATACGGTTCCAAAGCCACTTCTTTCTTTGTAGGTATTTGTTATAGCAGCACCCCACCTTTCAGTACCAAACTCTGTTTTAGCTTGGACTGCTGCAAAAACAAACAAATAAAAATAAACCAAAACCCCAAAAAACGAACAAAAAACACAGACCAGGTGGCTTAACCAACAGACATTTATTTCTTATGGTTTTGGAGTCTGGGGAGTCTAAGATCAAGGTACTGGTAGATTCAGTTCTTGGTAAGGACCCTCTTCCTGACTTTGTAGATGCTGCCTTTTCAATTTGTTCTTACAGGACAGAGAGAGAAAGAGAGCTCGGGTCTCTGCTTATAAGGACACTAATCCCATCATGGGGGCCCTACTTTCATGACATCATCTAAACCTGATTATCTTCCAGTGGTCCCACCTCCAAATATAATCACATTTAAAATTAGTGCCTAGGGGCGCCTGGGTGGCTCAGTCGGTTAAGCGGCCGACTTCGGCTCAGGTCACAATCTCGCGGTCCGTGAGTTCGAGCCCCACGTCGGGCTCTGTGCTGACAGCTCAGAGCCTGGAGCCTGTTTCAGATTCTGTGTCTCCCTCTCTCTGACCCTCCCCTGTTCATGCTCTGTCTCTCTCTGTCTCAAAAATAAATAAAAACGTTAAAAAAAATTAAAAAAAATAAAATAAAATTAGTGCCTCAACATGTGAATTATGGGAGGATATATTTTGTCCCTAATGTACAGATGGCAAGTAGTATATGAAAGATAACATCATTAGGGAATTGTAAATTAAAACGAGATACCACTATACACCTATTAGAATGGTGAAAATCCAAAAAATTGACAGCAGCACATGCTGGCAAGAATGTGGAGCAACAGGAACTCATTCACAGCTGGTGGGAATGCAAAATAATACAGATAGTTTGGCAGTCTTACAAAATGGAGTGTGCTCTTACCTTACAATCCAGCATCCCTACTCTGTTACTTACTCAAATTGGCTGAAAACGTAGGTTTACACAAAACCTGCACAAGGATGTTTATAGTAGATTTACTCATAATTGCCTAAACTTGGAAGCAACCAAGGTGTCCTTTAGTTGGTGAATGGATAAATAATCTATGGTGCATCCAGAAAATTGAATAATGTTCAAAACTAAGAAGAAATGTGCTGTTGAGCCATGAAAAGACATGGAGTAACCTTAAATGCATATTAAGTGAAAGGGGCCAATCCGAAAAGGTTACACACTGTGTGATTACAACTGTACGACATTCTGGAAAAGGCAAAACTGTGAAGACAGTAAAAAGATCAGCGGTTGCCAGTGGTTAGGGGAGGGAGGGGTGTATAGGTAGAGTACAGAGGATTCAACTCTGACACTAACCATTGTGAGCTAGCGTCAAACTCCACAGGTGTAAGGGCATGGTTCTCAACAAAACCGACACCACTTTAGACACCAGCTGCAAGTCAGGTCCCCAGGCTACCCACACTTCTGGTTAACTAGCACAAATCCGGGGGTTTCCTAAGACCTCCCCTCCCAACACACACATACACACACACACACACACACACACACACACACACACACACACCTGTCCTTCTGATGTCAGTTGCAAGTTTAGAGGTCTCCAGGCCATCTGCACTTGACTGTAAATCTGGGGTTCTTATGACCCTTCTCAGATTCAATAATTTGTCTGAATGACTCAATTTGAGAAAAGTGCTATACTTAGGATTGCAGTCTTACCGTAAACAACATAAATTAGGGCTAGCTAAATGAAGACACATTGGTTGAGGTCTGGGACGATCCTGAAAGAAGAATCTTTTGCCTTTCTATAGAATCAGGGCACATCACACTCTCTTGGCACATCAATGGGTTAACCAACCAAGAAGCTCCCCTGTGCTTCCATTTCCAGAGTTTTTATTGACATTTCATGGCCAGGCATGATTGATTAAACATTAGCCCACATGATTGAACTAAATTGCTATCCTTCTCAAGCCTCTTCCCAGAGGTCGGGCTGGGCCAAAGTCCCTAACCACATACAGTCTTTCTGGTGACCAGCCCCCATCTTGAGCCATCTCTTTAGCACAAACTCTAGTGTGTGAATCAAGAGGCTTATCAAAAACAAGTATACTCCTGTCATTCAGGAAATTCCAAGGGTTTTAGAAGCTCCCTGCCAGAAAACCAGGACACAGACAACACAAATTCTTTATTTTACAACACCAAGTTTTTTTGTTTTTGTTTTTGTTGAAAATGTACCATGGAAAGCTGAGGTGACTGAAAAGTATTCAAGATGGGAAGATTTGAGAGCAATGATTGGTTTATTGATCTCTGTTATCAGTTTGGTATTTTAATTGTTTAGACTTTATATAGCAGTTGAAATCTTTATACATCATGTAGTTAGAATTTTATATCTGGGACGCCTTGGTGGCTCAGTTGGTTGAGCGTCCGACTTTGGCTCAGGTCATGATCTCTCCTCTTGTGAGTTCGAACCCCACATCTGGAGCCTGTTTCAGATTCTGTGTCTCCTTCTCTCTCTGCCTCTCCTCCACTCATTCTCTTTCTCTCTCTCTCTCAAAAATAAATAAACATTAAAAAAATTTTTTTAAAGAATTTTATATCTGATTTTATGTAGAACTATATTTCTCTTGGTAAAAAGGAGAGACGAATTTAGGAAAGATGAGCCAGTAGAATAATATAGGACCCTTTCCAGTTTTTATTACCTTACTTTGTCAATATAAACAGATACCTTAAAAACAACTTTTTTCTGTACTATAAGTTGTTTCATTGGACTCATTTTTCCTTTGAATAGCAATTTATTTCAGAGTGTATCCACTTTCTTCAAGGGAGTGCTTACTTACATTTTTCTCTTACAGATTGATTATACCGGAACAGACCCTTCCAGTCCCTGCAATAAATGTTTGTCTCCGAATGTGACACCTTGTATTTGTACCATTAACTTCACACTGGAACAGTCATTTGAGGTCAGTATTCCCAATGTGTTAGAAAAGCCTGCTTTAAAAAATACTTCATTAAAAATTTTTTACTAGTTATTTCATTTTTTTGTAATCACTTTAATTTTTGAAGTACATACACTTTTGAGCAAGATTGTTTTGTTTGGCTGTTGCATTATGCTCTCTGGTAATTAAATATATGTATTTATTTAAGTAGTTAAGTTAGTACTTTATAAACTAAATTTAAAATATTTTATCTTTTCACTGGAAAATTTTATTACTATACAAATCAAGGTTTTATCATGTTTATATCAAACAGTTTAACCTACTTTTAATTCTAAAGCAAGTTTTACTTTAGAACATTTACTAATTCATTCATCATTTAATTGTATTATTTTCTATCTGATATGAATTACCATAAATGCAAACACTTAGTGAAACCTTATTGATCTTTTATGTCTTGATAAGCAATTAGAACACTGTGTGTGTGTGTGTGTGTGTGTGTGTGTGTGTGTGTGTAGTTGTCAGTGTGTCTTTTGCTTTCATACTTATCTGTCATTGGAAATTGAGCAGATGCTATAAAAGACATGAAGATATAGAATAGGCATTATACAACCAGTTTGGGCTTTCCTTTACCTAAAAATTGAGCTTAAAAAATTAGTGTTTTATTCTTCAGGGAGCCAAACTACTTTAATACATGTCAACTTTTTAGATTTTTTCACACTTAAAATATTTTTAAAGGCCTCGGTGACTTTTATAGTCTCTGGTAGATGGTTGCCATCTAGTGGTTGTAGATGCTCTTGCACTGAGATAAAGGATAATAACACTATCTTAAAAAACATGAAAATAAATTTGGGAGAAGACAGTAATTTAATTATTTTACTATGTTTCAGCAGAAATAACATGTGAATTTAATTTCTTTTTAATGTTTTGTTTTATTTTTGAGAGAGACAGAGAGTGTGAGCAGGGGAGGGGCAGAGAGAGAGAGGAAGACACAGAATCGGAAGCTGGCTCCAGACATTGAGCGTGTCTGCACAGAGCCTGACGTGTGGCTCGAACCCACGAACTGTGAGATCATGACCAGAGCCGAAGTCAGACGCTTAACCAACTGAGCCACCCAGGCGCCCCCATATAAATTTAAAACATCATAAAAATTCTATTCTTTTTCACTGTGATGAAGAAAACTGTAAAGATAGGTGCATTAAGTTCTGCTTTTGTCAAAACAGACAGAATTAAGGAGATAAAACAGACTTGTAATGATTAGTAGTTTCAGTAGTTTCTGTCCCCATCCAAAAACACGTATTTCAGAGCTTCTCTTTCTGAAAAGTGCATTCTTTTGTGGGCTCTGTGTCCCTTCACAAGACCAAACTTTGAATTGGATTAACAGCCTTTTCAAAGTTATTTTGTCTTAGTATTCATTGAAAGGATTTCTTTTTCAGTTTATAAGTTGAATTTACTATACTGTTTCTTAGTTGAGATATTTTTAAGCATATTCTTTGTTTCTGTGATATTTTTGATAACCAAAAAAAAAGTTTTTATGTATATAAACATTTTCTCTATACAGAGTGGGAAAGTTTGCATAATTTGACATTTGAAAATCAAATTTTAAATAAATAATTGTGTATGTGAAAATAGCAAATCAAATAAAACATACTTGAAATGTTACTGAATTTTTTTTAATTGAGTTACTTTTGATTATAGATTATGGAGGTGGCAACCAGAAATGAGAAAATAGCTTACTGTTTCTGCTACCTCCTATATATAACCCTAAGTCATTCAAGATGGTTTTGTGGTACCTTCTCAACAATTGTAGTGTATATAGATTACCCTTCTTTCACAAGTTATTCCAATTGGCTCCTCCAGCTATATTAAAGTATTTTTTTTATTGTTACACATTGACTCATTATCTTAGATACTTTACTAATTGTTAATTTATTAATTACTTATATTACGTGTAGTATCTTGTTGAGAAATATATTATGTCTCAATTCAAGTTCAGAATTTACTTGGGCAATAAATAAAAGTTGACCATTGTCCCTTTGAAAAATTGACTCTGGGGGGCGCCTGGGTGACTCAGTCAGTTGAGTGTCCGACTTTGGCTCAGGTCATGATCTCATGGTTCATGGGTTCCAGCCCTGCGATGGGCTCTGTGCTGACAGTACGGAGCCTGGAGACTGCTTCGGATTCTGTGTCTCCCTCCATCTCTGCCTCTCCCCCTCTTGTGCTCTGTGTGTGTGTGTCTCTCTCAAAAATAAATAAACATTAAAAAAATTGTATAAGAAAAAAATGAAAAGTTGACTCTGGGTGAAAACCAATCTGAATTGTAAAAAATTTGAAGTTGAAAGTAGAGAATAGGCTAATAGGTTCCCTGAGGTATTTTTTTTTAATGCAGATAGTGCTTCTTTGAAGTCTTTAAGGATATTTTCAAAGTTTACTCTTCGAGTTTTGTACCATACCTTCTTTAACTTTGTTTACAATTTGTACTGCTTTAGATTGTTAAGGATTGGTAGGGTTCACTCTAGTGCTTATTTTAAGTTACCACAAATTCTCAACTAATATAGTCCAAATGACATAGCCTTTAAGTATGCATGAAACAAGTTTATACTTAATAGTTTCATATGAAAATTGTTTCCCTTCTCTTTCTCTAGGGTAATGTGTTTATGTATTATGGACTGTCTAATTTCTATCAAAACCATCGTCGTTATGTGAAATCTCGAGATGACAGTCAGCTAAATGGAGATGCTAGTGCTTTGCTTGTAAGTAAAATGATGAAATATGAAAATGTGATAGATGTAAATAAGAATGTGTAATAATTATTCAGTTACAAATGTTAAATTTAATAACGTTAGGATGAAATTAAAGTGTTACTTGTCATTTATACTTGTTTAGTGAGGGTTTTTAGTTAAAATTTTTTTTCGCCTGGAATTTGCACAGATTAATGATTTCTTACAATTTCTTACTACCTGCTTCTTTCTAGTAGTGTCATTGGATTTTTGCTTTATTAGTCTGTAATGGAATTTTGATGAGTCTAGTATTCTGGGTATATAATTGGTTCTTTTTTGAGTTTGTTCATTACTGTTATACTCGGTAAGAATGTATAAATAAACTACTTTTAGTTTCTGAGGTTATGTTTTAGAATTGAACATGTATGCTGTCTGTTTTTTAACTTGTGGTAAGCCTGAGTAGTAAAGTTCAAAGGATGGGTTACCGAAAAATTGTCTGAGAACCTTTTTGAAAATACAGATTCCAGACTTCTCCTAAGTGTAGTAAACCAGTCTCTGCAGGGGTGAAGCTCTAAAATATCTTTTTAACAAGCTTTCCTTCTGATGCCCAGCCTTATTTGGGCTAGAGGATCTTAGTTTCCTGACTGTTGTTCAACTTTTCATAGTGGTGGGTGGTGCCCAAGTATTTTATGTAATTGTTGCTAATGCAGCAAATCTTCAGAGTTCCAGAGCTATTGAGGATTTCTTAGAAACAGTGAATCTCAGGGTGCCTGGGTGGCTCAGTCGGTTGAGCATCGGACTTTGGCTCAGGTTATGATGTCACGGTTCATGGGTTTGAGCCCTGCGTCAGGCTCTGTGCTGACAGCTCGGAGCCTGGAGCCTGCTTTGGATTCTGTGTCTCCCTCTCTCTGTGCCCCCCCCCCCCCCGCGCCCTCCCCCCCCCCACGCTCTGTCTCTCAGAAAAAAATAAACATTGAAAAAAAAATTAAGAAAAAAAAGAAACAGTGAATCTCTTAGAATGCAATTTAAGACTATATTATAACCAGAATAGTCCTGTGACCGTATAGCTGCTCTAGGTTATCTTTACTGGTTTTATTGTTAGTCCCTGATGTTTGAGATCTTAAGAAATAGTGAATCTATTGAAAGGTTCTGGTTAAGTGTGCAATATTCTGCAATCCATGTGGGGTTAGGACTCAAATCCAGAGAAGATGGTGTCCTGTGAGACACACCAGGTTCCTAGTCCTTTCTGAATTTGTTGATTGGGATTATGAATTGGGTGTGTTCAGAGACCTAGAAAATGGGGGTTGATTTATAGTTTATAGTTTTTTTTAAATTTAGATACACCTTGTCTTTAGTGAGGGCAAAAGAAGTGGAGACTGATTCTTTTCTTACAGGCTTCAAGCAAAGCTTTTAGACTACACTAGGAAATGATGAATTTTTTTCTGTAAAGGGCCAGACAGTAAATATTTTGTGTTTTGTGGGTCTTACAGTCTCTTGATACAGCTACCCCCTTCTGCCACTGTAGAATGAAAGTAGCCATAGATAGTACTTACAATGAATGGGTGTAGTGTAGCTGTGTTCTAGTAAAATTTTATTTGTAAAAACAGGTGCTGGGCTGGATTTGTCCTGCAGTCTATCATTTATTGATCCCTGAGCTAGATCAAAATACATGATTTTAAAACCAGGTGGCTTTCAAAAATTTTAAAGATTTTAAGAGTGGACAGATTGAAGTCCAAGTTACTTAATATTATATGTAAAATCCTTCACAATCTGCTACCAACCTGCTATTCTAGCTTCATTGTTTCATACTCTTTTTTTAAAAAAATATAATCTATTGTCAAATTGGTTTCCATACAACAGCTGGTGCTCATCCCAACAAGTGCCTTCCTCCCTGCCCATCACCCACTTTCCCCTCTCCCCCACCCCCATCTACCCTTGGTTTGTTCTCAGTCCTTAAGAGTCTCTTATGGTTTGCCTCCCTCCCTCTCTAACTTTTTTTTTTTCCCGTCCCCTCCCCCATGGCCTTCTGTTACGTTTCTCAAGATCCACATATGAGTGAAAACATGCGGTATCTGTCTTTCTCTACCTGGCTTATTTCATTTAGCATAATACCCTCCAGTTCCATCCACCTTGCTGCAAATGGCCAGATTTCATTCTTTCTCATTGCCAAGTAGTATTCCATTGTATATATAAACCACATCTTCTTTATCCGTTCATCAGTTGATGGACATTTAGGCTCTTGTTGAAATTTGGCTATTGTTGAAAGTGCTGCTATAAACATTGGGGTACAAGTGCCCCTATGCATCAGCACTCCTGTATCGCTTGGGTAGATTCCTAGCAGTGCTATTGCTAGGCCATAGGGTAGCTCTATTTTTAATTTTTTGAGGAACCTGGTGCGGCCGCTCATACTCTGTCTTTAACGTACCTATGACCTGGCTGCCCTGGGCAATGTAAGCCGCTCCCTAACCATTCCTGGGACCAAGTAATCTGCCCCTTTTACATTTTATTTGCCTAGGATGCTGGTTTAACTCTTCCCCTGGAGGCCCTCTCATCTGGAGGCCTGCTATTGTCTTTAGTGCCCTTTGATACAAAATAACTTCTTTACATATTTAGTTCATTCATACCTTATCCCAAGTCACATCACACCTTGCTTAACAAACTCCCCATCATTCATTCCAAACTCTCTCCACATCATTTGTTCTGGCCCTACTTTGAGGTCATTTTCTACATAGTCACTATAGTGATCTTTTAAAAAAAAAAATGTAAATGCCACTTTCTGCTTAAAATTTTTCAGTGGTCTACTAGCACTTGGAGTAAATCTCAGGATGACCTGAACTATGCATAATTCTCCAGTGTCATCATGTCATTCTCCTTGTTCCCATTCTCTAACTAGATTTACCTTTTACCTTCTCAGAAATACACAGTTTTTTCTCAATGGCATGTATTATTCTCTGCTTAAAACCCTCTTCTGCCTGCTTCTCACATGCTTGTCTCCTATTCTTTAGGTCTTAACTTATATGATACCACCTCCAGAGCCAACTTTTCCTTATCATAGATTCCAAAGTAATTTATTTTGCCATCCCCCATAATCACTTGCACACTATTTTCATAACACTTAGTGTAATTTGTAATTATATATTTAGTTATTTGTCTTCTGTTTTCTCAGCTACACTGTAAGCTCATGAGGGCAAGGAGCATGACTTTCTTTAACCACCATATACCAAACACCTTGCCAGAGCTTAGCACATGGAAGACATTTAATAAATATATGTTGAACGAATATAGACACATATATTGACACCTTCATCATGACTCTTATTTCATATAATAATTGGTTGTGTATGGATCTATTTCCTCTGTTACACTGTGACTTTATTATTTAAAAAAATTTTTTCTGTTTCTAGCACCTTGCATGGTACATGATATATTAGGTACTCATTACATGGCTTTCTGAAGCCAGTTGCTGCAAAGTATCTAGCATTCAGTACCTGATGTATAGGTAGTAAATAATATTTTCCTTTCTTTTAAAACTTACTGAAGAATTTAGTGACTAGGATATATTTTCCCTTCTGAGAGTTTATTTATATTTAAAACTTTTATTTTTTGAAATCGCAGTGTTCATCAAAACATTCCAGTAGTCATAAGCCAGTTATATACTGTCTGTCTTCAAGGTCTCAGTGTACTAACTTTATAAATCTAGATGGCTTAGGGAACAGAAAGCTGAGAAGTCAGATATTAAAGAGACTTAATGAGATCCCTGCCACATGTTTCTTTAGCCTTTTTTTTCCATGCAGGCAGTTCTTTATCCAGTCTAGACACACAGAATGTTGGATACAAGCCAGTGTTGGTTGGTAATAGAATAGCCCTAAAAGGACTAACTAGGGTCTAGTTAATTTCCAATCAAGAATATCTTAGTCTGTTTTGTTTTGTTTTATTTTATTTTATTTTATTTTATTTTATTTTATTTTATTTTATTTTATTATTTATTTATTTTTAATTTTTTTATGTGTTTTGAGACATGGCTTACTGTAGCTTCGGAGTTTCAGAACAACCCGGACATATACCTAATCTCAGACTTGGTAGAATCTCTGGTTTAATCCTGCAACTGCTACATCTCCTTGAAATCTTCAGTGGGGACTAAGTCAAAACATTTTTGTTTTCCTAGTATCTGGATGCACAATTTAAAGAAGAGCGGTATATTCTAGGAATGAATCTACCTTAGCCCCCTTCCATCCCTCCCTCCTTCCCTCCTTCCTTCCTTTGACATAAGACCATGGGATTAACCTAGAATTATACAATTTGAGATTATCTAGTTGAACATGTTCATTTTGTGAGGCCCAGGGAAACCAAGGAACTTGCCCAAAGGCACATAGTAGTATATAGCTGGACCTAGAGTCTCCAGTCCACTTTTGGTTTAAGATTGACAACAGACTGCTTGTTAATTTTTCTTGCACAGAAAACTCCTTGTGGTATGATTTTTGTGTTGATATGAAAATTTTTAAAAAGTCAGTTTGATATATGCATGTATGACAAAATATATGCAAGGAAGGGTTACATTATAAAGTTAATACAATTATTACCTTTATGTAAGGTAATTATGTTAAGAAATAATTTGAGTATTTAAATGTGATGTTATTTATAGTCTTTACAATACAGATCTATTCTGTATGCATTGCAGGTGAGACACATGTAGGGATTGAATTTTTAATCAGTAATTAAACTATGGCTAGCTCATAGTTCTCCTGGAGGCCTGTGTAATAATTTTTTCTTCTTTTCCTTTCAAACATCAGAATCCCAGTAAAGAATGTGAGCCTTATCGAAGAAACGAAGACAAACCAATTGCTCCTTGTGGAGCTATTGCCAACAGCATGTTTAATGGTATGATATAGTTATAAACAAAAGATACGGATTATAAATATATATAATTACAAAACTTTGTATAATTTATTGATACTGATTTGGTAGTCTAGTAAACATGAATGAAATTGAAAAATTCAGCAACTTTAAAATAAATATATCAACTAGTTATTCAATGGAATGTCATAATGATTTGGGACTTTTTTGAGAATTCTTATACTTTAAGAATGAATTCTCTCCCTGGGAAGAAAGGAACGGAGACATTCTGCTAACTTTCACATTTCATATATGGGAAAATAAAAGCCAGGCTGCCTTTTCCACCAACTTCAAATATTTATACCATTACAAAGGAGCTATAGTTGATCTTTTAGGGCAGCACTGTCTGATACAAATATAATGTAAACCATCATTGTGAGACATGTATACATAATTTAAAATTTTATAATAAGCACATTAAAAAACACTAAATAGAAACAAGTAAAATTACTTTTACTAATATACTTTATTGAACCCAATATGCCCCAAATATTACTACCTTTTTACTGTATAAATTGTGTTCAGCATATAAAATATGAGTGAGATTTTATATTCTTTTTTTAATTTAAATTCAAGTTAAGGAGATACTTTATATTCTATTTTTTTGTACTGAGTTTTTAATTTCTGAAATGTATTGTTTCAAAAGTATAATAATATATTCTTACAAAACATATTCATTTGGACCAGCCATAATGTCAATGGCTCTGTAGCCATGTAGCTAGTGACTACCATATTGCACAGTGCAGGTAGAGAAATGGATAAGCCAGAAACTATTTAGGAGTGCATTTTTTAAAGAAAAGGAAGAGAAGCAAATTTACCCTGCAAATTATTTTATTTGGGTTAATACTAAAACATTTCGCCTTATCATATACCAGCTAGCCATATAGGAGAAGTGACCTATAACTATATTGAGGGAAGAGAAGTCCATCTAGGATTATAAAGTTACCATAGATAATTCACATATAAGTAGTCAAGAGCAAATATATGTCATATGCCTGCTTACCCTGTTATAACCCCTTTTGGGAGCAGATACCAGATCCTTATTTCTCAGAGTATAGTAGATGCTATGGATATTCAATAGATACTTAGCAACTTCTTCTTTTTTGTGTGTTTAGATACATTAGAATTGTTTCTGGTTGGCAATGAATCTCATCCTACACCTATTCCTTTGAAAAAGAAAGGTATTGCTTGGTGGACAGATAAAAATGTAAAATTCAGAAATCCCCCTGGAGGAGAAAGTCTAGAAGAACGATTTAAAGGTAAAATTTACTAATATTTCTTTCAAATATGATATAAGCAAGGAGTTTTAATGAAGTACCTAAAATTTTCTATCTTTAGAATCTTAAAAACTTTTATGCTTTTTTACAAACAGCAACTTTTCTTAACTTCATACCAAGTTAGGTAAAATATGTAGGATGTTCTAATGTACTGAAATTCTAAAGGAAATGTGCATGTACATTTAATCTTGAATTTTTCTGGTATTTTCTTATAAGCATTTCAGCCATTGTCTTTACAAATTGCAGGCAAGTTTCTTTTAAACAAGACCCAATTTTTTATTATAATTATAAATTTAAATTTAGTTTTGATTCTGTACCTCCTAAATTTTGCAATGTAATGTTTTTTACCATTATATCTTTGCATTAAATCATCTGCTTTTTGGTATGTACCTCATAGCATACTTTTAGTATTTTCATAATGGAGATAGCCATCAAATCTTTGTAATTACTTGTTATTACATGAGGAATTGGTTTGCCTCTAGATTTCAAGACTTTCTTGGAATGTGCATATATTTATACCTTTGAAAATAGGAAAAATATTCAGATTGTGTCTTGCATATCTTTGTTTTATTTGAGTGTGAATTTTCAGTGAAACTCCTAATAGAATTGAATATTTTGTCCCCTCACCCTTCTCTTCTTTTTTTAAGATACAACAAAGCCAGTAAACTGGGTTAAACCAGTGTACATGCTGGATTCTGAACCAGATAATAATGGGTTCATAAATGAGGATTTTATTGTTTGGATGCGAACTGCAGCATTACCTACTTTTCGTAAGTTATATCGTCTAATAGAGCGGAAAAGTGATTTACATCCAACATTGCCAGCTGGACGATACTATTTGAATATCACATACAGTATCCTTTTTTGGCCATGTGCACAGATTCATAGAATTTGAAAAGAGAAAGAGTATAGTTTAGTCTTATCTCATTTATGTGACATGCTATTCTGTGTTTTAGTTTTGATCTCATTTTTGTAAGAATATGTGTGTATACATATGAGAGGGTATCTTTTCACTTATATCTTCTAGAAGTCTTAAACTTTTATAAACTTTGTACTAGGATTCAGGCATATTATTTGATAAAATTATTTAAGATGCTGGTGGTAGATTTATTAATATGCTAGATATTTCTACAATGGAAATTGTAAATGAGCTTAATGCAAAGGCCAGTGAACACAACTGATGCTAAATTAGCATTCAGCTTATTTAGATATATGTATCTATATATACTTTTATATATTCTTTAGATATTAAGAATCAGTGAATGTTAGTTCACATCAACATAATTGTTTGTAACTATTATGTTCATAGTACCAAAACACTTTTATCATTAGCTGTATTATTTTACGTTAATAATTCAGGTGTACTTTTCAGTGCTGATAAATATAATTTATTTCATTCTGATTATATGTCAACATTGTACCAAGTACTGTTCATGCATTATTTTATTTTATTTAAAGCATTATGAGATGGGTATCATCATCTCCATGTACGTAGCCACGTATATAGGAACATAGAGCATTTAAGTAACTTACCCAAGGTTATGCAGATAATAAGTAGAAGAGTTGGGGTTCCTAATCAAGCCATTGACTCCAAAGGCCATGACTTTACCATCTGCCACTACTACAGGCCGCATCCCTAGATAGTTCACTCAAGTAATCAGACCAAGCCATAGCCATATTGGCGTGGTTACAAAGTCTTCCTTAGCTGACAATAATTGGACACTACCCTTTATTCTAAACAAAGTCCTTACATCTTTTAATCTGTAGCCCATTGCTTACATATATCATGAATGAAAATTTTCTCAAATATTAGCATTTGAATGTTTGCTAATGCTTCGCATTTTTGATTTTTCATAATCCAAATGAGCTATTAAAACTAGTTTTAGTTTTATAATGTATTAGTGAATGGTTAATAGACCTAATTTCAAAACAAATGTCTTCTTGGATCCTTAGCCTCTTAATTTTGCACCTGAGTATGCAACTGAATATGACCTGATAATGACAGACTAAAAGTAGCCACGTTTTGGAAACGAGGCCCACATAGGAGCAATTATCCTGAGGCTAGTGCCAGAGTAGAAGGCAGCTCTGTTACAGCATCCAGAAGATCTAGTAAGGAGTAAGGGCAGATACCACCCTGTAGCCTAGAGCATAATTTAGGGAAGTCTTTGGAGTACTTAGTACTTTGTCTTAGTTAAGGGACTATTTGCATCCAAGGCACTGAGAAGAGAAATCAAAGAACTTAGGCTCTCAAAGACTGACGAGACAGGAATTTGGGTCTGCGAAGCATCAAGGGTAATTATAAAAATGAGGTATCAAGTGGGAACCAGACACCAGAATTAAGATAGAAGCCCATTTTGGGGGGTTGGGATACAGAGAGGCTAGCATGAGTGATTTGATAGTTTGTCTCCCAGAGTGTTATATTAGTTAGAACTCTTATTATAATCACTCCTGCTTCAGGTTTAGGGTTGATTTAAGAAACTGGCAGAGTCTGCCATTTGGAGTAATAGGGCACTTCCGTAGGGATGGGAAATTGCAGAGAGAAACAAATGGGGCCTAAACTTGATTCAAAAGATGTCTTTGAAAAGGTTGTAAACCTTTCACATAGGGATTTAGTTCTGTGTTCTCTGTTCTAATTCTTGCCAAAATCTTAGAATTGGTCCATGTAGATAGCTCATCGAATATACTGGTGTCCCATTTCTTAAATCTCTTTAACACTTCACCCTTCATTTCTACTCTCTTTCAGCCATCACCTCTGCATCACACTATGAGTTTTGTCATTGCTCCAAATCAACAAGTTAAAACTTCAATATCATACTCTTTGACCTTGTGCTCTGAGTCCTCTTATATTCTCATAATTACTCTTTTATTACACATGCTCTTTGAGCTCACAGAGACCTCCAACCTCTTCATTCTTCCTTTTTCTTCTGGTCTGTCAGTCTTCTCTTCCTCTGTTGGTTTTATTGCTGTTCATCTGAAATATTTTTTTCACATTACATTTCTTTGTGGTCTTTTGCCCCTTCTGTGTAATGAGAGTAAAAGTACCTGAGAAGCCATTTAACCCTTAAATTCAGTTGTTTTTGCTTGTAAACTATATTGGTTTTCACTACTAATGTTTAACTTGCTAAATCAGTGCTTCAAGGTAATAGTCATGTAATTATTTTGTGGTTCGGAAAATGTGAGTAAGGTGCCTGTGTATCATAGAATTATACCAGTGAATTACAAGCAATTAAATGCCAAATTTTTTTTAAGTTGTGTTTTAAAGATCAAGTAACTAGACATGGAAAAGCCTTCCTATACATTCTTCAGATTACCCTGTACACTCTTTTGATGGACGAAAACGGATGATCTTGAGCACTATTTCATGGATGGGAGGAAAAAATCCATTTTTGGGGATTGCTTACATCACTATTGGATCCATCTCCTTCCTTCTAGGAGTTGTACTACTAGTAATCAATCATAAATATAGAAACAGTAGTAATACTGCTGACATTACCATTTAATTTTATATTCTGAAAACAGATTTACTGCATGTGCATCAAGGCCAGTCCTATTCAACCTAGCTTTCGAATGCTGATGTCTGGTTAGTATGTCATTTTTGAAGTTGGCACATAACTTTGGTTTTTTTAAAAAAAAACAGTTTTTGTCCTTTGCTTCTTCCTTATGGATGTCTTCTGGAACTATATGACGGGTATGAAACAAATTAACTATATAGATCATATCAACACCGTAACTGCTGAAATGGCATTCTAATGTTTGCTTTTTGTTGGGTCAGGCCATATGATGCATAGTCTCTTTTATGTGAAATGCATCTATTGCTTAAATATTTATGCTGTGTTGATAATATTATATTGACATGTGATGCTGTATATGTGTGCCTGTTGTGTGAAGAAAGGGATTACAAGATGTATGAATATAACACCTTGCTAACCTTGCAGGATTCAGAGTTACAAAAAAGATCTAAATCTAAATAAAACACTTCATCATTTTCATGTGTCATGTGTAAAGGCTTAAAGTGCCATCTTTGTTGAGGTTGTTCAAGTATTCCATTTATCCAGTACAGTTCTTTGTCAAGTATAGCTTTGATTTCAAAGGACATGCTTACCTTGTCTAGCATAGGAATTAATGGTCATGTCTGAAGAGGTCAGATGGGTCTCAGGTGGGAGAATTTAAAATTCCTTTTTCCATTTGATTAAGATGTTGCAGTCAGGAACCCCAACTCACTTGATATGTTTTTACATGTGATCATTTCCCTTGAAGCTTATACTTCATAAGGGACAAAAGAATATAGGTGAGATGGGAAAATTTCTTGGCAGACCTTCATCTTCTGCCAGATGTAAGTGTTCAGAGGAAACTGTTTTCATTCTTGTGGTATTTAACATTCAGAAATTTGCTTCAGCATTGGAAATACCTCAGGCTGTTTTTATTTTGCAGGTAAGTTTTGATTTAAGTACTAATGTTGTATTGTAGAAAATTTAGAAAACAGTGACTTTCATATTTCATTCAATTTTTGCATATAGGTCAAATATAGAGATGTATGCACATTCTCTTTGGTTAAGGTACCAATTATTTTGGTTGGTTTTTCCTAAGACACTTAAAAAATAAATTCTTTAAATTTCCTAATTAAATTCTGGAGATTTTGCAGTATGCACATGATAAATTATAATATATATGGTTGAAGTTACTTTATTTTCTATTAACTGGAATTATTTTAATATTCCTTATTGAATAAATGCTGTAATTTGTTTGCTATGGAACTTACTCTTGAATGTAAACTTACTTTTTCAACATGCATGAAAATGTATGTCTTAATCAGAGGTGGCTTAATTGCATAGAAATGGCTTTTCTTTTTTAACTAAAATAACTCCTATATTTGTATAGAAGAATGGCTGTTTATTCAGAGTTTGTGATGATTTTGTTCAGTTATATTTTAAATCAAAAGGTCTGGGTAATGTATCAATTTTGATTAATATATGTTTTTTTTTTTTAAAAAAAACAACAAAAAATAATGTAATGGTTAATAGAAATGTGCCACACTTCTTAAGTTTTGTATAACATGAAATTTAGTTAAAAGAACTTGTAATTCATAATTACTTTTAACTGGTAGAATAGCACTTGCATGAGGTACTTAATGTATGATTATCCTGAAATTTCTGAGTGCATAGGGTATTCTTTGTCTAAAAATATTCTTTGTCTTGTCAGTCCTTCAGAATATTGTTATTTATTCTGACCATTGACCCTCTTTCACATGGCAATTTATTTTCTGGGACACATCACTGGGAGAGAAGGTTTTTGCCAGTCTTCCCAGATTGAGTTTGTTTTGTTCAAGGAGGACTGCCGTCCTGCGTCTCTTTTTCTAATTAGGGGACCAAAGGTGCCACGAAAGAAAAGTTGAAGACCCTTCCAACACTTTCTCATCTGGGGTGAAGACAGAATCTTAAGATATATTTGGAGTTTTATCTATTTACAAGTTCATCGATGGCCTAATTTCCTTCCTGTCTCCTGCCGTTTGAGCACTAAGGGATTCCTGTTACTAATTATGAAGAATGTGGAACATTCATATGGCCTCTGCGAAGCCTGGTGGGAAGGAAAAACATTTCTTTTTTTATGGGGCTTATGCTCATCTTTTGGAAATATTAATGTCATATTCAACTTTTAGAGAATCATACTGCATTTTATTGCATTCAGGTTAAGTAGAAGGCATTGAAGAATGCATTGACTTACAGGAAGTATTTTGATATATGAAATTTCCCAATTGAAGGAATTATTTAATATGTAAAAGCTAAGAAGTTTCATTGAAATCATAAGGCAGTTAAAAATGAATTGGTAAAAATAATTGTACTACCAAATGGAGAATTATTCAACCAAGAGGAGAGTCAAGTGAATATTTTTTGTTTATTGGTTAGTATCAGTTTGTTTGTAACCTTGATTATATTTAAAGATAATGTTCTGTTAGTATGTTCTGTATTAATAAAAATGAACAAAATTAATTTTGCTATGTTCAAGTGTCTTGCTAAAATAATAATGCCTCAGTGTTGTTGTTAATGTTTAAGCACTAAATTTTAGCCCAAGGTCAATAAATCCCACGTTTTAACATTTCTATGTCTAGATTTGATTGCCATTATGGATATATATTAATCATTTTGACAGCATTAACTGCAAGGTTTGTATATATTACTTAGAAACATCTGTTCTTACCAGGAGGTGGTCATATTGTCACCTGAGTTATAGGTAGATGGGCTAAATTTGGTATTAGATCAAGGAAGTGTCTAGTAAATAGAAAAGGAAGAAGTGGTAGAGAAGTAAGGATGATGAAATAATGAAGAGGGTGGGGCATACAGGAAACAAAAAGCCAGACCAAGAAAGAGAACAGCTGACTGGAGGGTTAATGAACGCTCACCTTCTATCTTCATGGAAACAATGCCTTAGAATTCTTGTATCGTCCTTTGTTGGTTAAGGTGAAAAGTCTTCTTTATAAACATGTGTTTTTTGAAAGGAGGGGAGAGGCAGTAAAGGAGTGCTGTTTCAAGAGTTTTGATGCATAAATGTTTGTAGAGTTTGGAAGATCTAGTGAAGTGTTTTAGAGCTTTTTTTTTAGCCCATGCTCCATTCAATAAACATAAAAATCATATTTCCCCTAATGTCATTCAAAATTTCAAAATAAATATCATGTCTAAAATCAAATCGACCACGATGACCTTATTTGATTTTATAGCTTTGTAAATAAATAAATTTATATTTTATCAAAGTAACGTGTATATACAGTTAAAAAAAATCAACAAGCCTTATGATGAAAACCAGTAGTCCCTGTCCCAACTTTCTTTAAGTCTTAGAGATAATCACTTTGAGTCCAAAAGTTATCTTTTGGCATTTGTTTTAGTGTATCTAAACAATATGCCTAGTCTGCTATTGCTTGATTTAATGGTTGTAGTCATCATTAATATCTTCTCGATAATGTTAACCTGCTGATTAAAGCTCTTTAACATACCTTTCCTTCTCCCATTATTATTACAGTTATATCATATTTGGGAAACACAGTAGCTATTATTACTTATGACTGTGGAGCAAAGCATTGCACCACGATTACATTTCACATCATTTTATTTTTCCTAGAATTAATAATTGCCTCATTTTTAACACATAATTTCTAGAAACCTATCTTAAGCTTTTCCCAGTTATTCTGTCAGGTCCACCATATTCTCATCAATAGTTTTGAAGGGTTTTTGTCCCCAAATATCAGATAATCTGATTCCCTGTTTTTACTAGGGAGATCTATTCTGTATTTGTCCTTTTATGCCAATCTGAGCTGGTGGTTTTCTTGACCAGTTACACAGCCATTATCCCATGATCTCCTCTTGTCACCTTTCTATGTTGGATCTGTTTCCTAATTCTGTAGTTTACTGGAGCACTACCTAAAGCACTTAAAGCTTCCTAAGAAGTGGTAGCTGAGAGGCAAATTTTCTGTGTCCTTTACATGTCTAAAATGTCTTTTTTCAATTTTCACATCTCACTGATAGTTTGACTACATATACAATATTAAGTTTAAAATAATTTACCCTCAGATTTTTTTTAATAAATTTTTTTAATGTTTATTTTTGAGAAAGACAGAGCATGAGCAGGGGAGGGGCAAGAAGACAGAATCCAAAGCAGGCTCCATGCCCTGAGCTGTCAGCACAGAGCCGGAAGTGGGGCTCGAACTCACCAATGGTGAGATCATGACCTGAGCCGAAGTCGGACGCTCAACCGACTGAGCCACCCGGGCACCCCTCCCCTCAGAGTTTTGAAGGTATTGCTCCACCCTCTTCTAGGTTTCATTGTTGGTTTTGAGAACTCAGTTTCTATCCTAATCAGATATTAGACCTCCTAGACTGATGCTTAATTTTCTTCTCTTTTTCTCCAGTTGTTTCAACACTATTGTCTGTGTTCTTTCTAAAAGATTTCTTCATTTTGATCTTCCAGCCTTATCGTCTACTGAATTTTATGTATATTTAAAAAGTATTTTAATTTCTAAGACTTCCTTTATTTCTATTCTGTTTCTAAAAAATATTCATCTTAGTTCACAGATAAAATATTTTTCTGAGGGGGTGCCTAGGTGGCTCAGTCGGTTAAGTGTCCGACTTTGGCTCAGGTCATGATCTCGCCATTGGTGAGTTCGAGCCCTGCTTCGGGCTCTGTGCTGACAGCTCAGAGCCTTCATGAAGCCTGCTTTGGATTCAGCGTCTCCTTCTCTCTCTGCCCCTCCCCTGCTCATGTTCTGCCTCTCTCTGTCTCTCAAAAAATGAATAAATGTTAAAAAGTAAATATTTTTTGAGGGTATATATGCTTTTCTTTCCTATTCTGTTAGCATCGGTTTTTGTTGTTTTAAGTTTTAGGTTTTTTTTTTTTTTTTCTCTCTCGACCATTTAAGTGACTTTTTTTGTGTTTCTGGCTAATCTTGACCATCTGTCATATATGGATGGCCCCTAAAAGACTAATTGAAAGTTCTTTGTTTGTGGCCAGTGCTTGAAAAGTGATGGGCTTCACTAGCGCAGTGCTACTCAGAAATGCCACTCAGTGAATTATTTGTTCCTATTCATTATGAAGCGTAGACAAGTAATAAGGAGTTGGCAGGTCAGCAACTGTAAGGGGATCGAATGTTGAGAAGTACTGCGTTAGGGAATGATTGTCAGGGAGCCAGTCATTTGGCTGGAGGCCTTTTCTTTGACGGGGACTGTTCAGTCTCTAAGGAATTCACTGGTCCTCTTCAGAAGGAAGGGGTCCAAGGGGGGTCTGGGTTTTTGTTTTTTTTTTTTTTTGTTTTTTTTGTTTTTTTTTTTTTTTTTTTGCTTTTAACTCCCTCCTTCTGCCTTGTCCTCCACCTCACCTTCTGTTTTCTACTTTATACATATTTCTTTATACCTATCCCTCTGCACATCCCTTCTGCCTGGTTGTCTTCCATTACTTTATAGAGAGAAAAATTATCTCCTACCCATGGGAGACAGTGAAGGAGGTGAGAGATTGTATTTGGCTGAGAGGGGGAGGGCAGAGGTTTTGGGATCTCACCATTCTGTTGTATGTAATTTTCAACTAGTCATTTTCAGGCCTATTCCTTGTTGCTATAATTTTTATATCCAAGTCTGAACTTCTCAGGGGCTGTGGGCCAATCAGCGTGCTTCTCACTGGTGTCCCCCTTACAGTGTCTCTAGATTACAGCTTCTTCTGTCCTGCTTTCTGTTTTCTAGAAATCTGCTGAAAATGCTTTTCTGGTTTTCTCCCCCCTATCAACTCTCTATCCTTTTTGACTCATATCTTTAAAAAATTTGTTTTAGGGGTGCCTGGATGGCTCAGTAGGTTAGGCGTCTGACTCTTGGTTTTGGCTCAGGTCATGATCTTACAGTTCATGAGTTTGAGCCCCATATCAGGCTCTGTGCTGATGGCACAGAGCCAGTTTGGTATTCTCTCACTCACTCTGCCACTCCTTCACTCGTGCTGTCTCTCTCTCTCTCCAAAAAGAGGTAAGTAAATTTTAAAAAATTGTTCTGGATTATCATAAAACAGGTGGCGCCTGAGTGGCTCAGTCATTTAAACATCTGACTTTGGGTCAGGACATGATCTCACCTGAATTCAAGCCCCACATTGGGCTCTGTGCTGACAGCGTGGAGCCTGCTTCAGATTCTCTGCCTCTCTCACTCTCTGCTCCTCCCCAGGTGGCACCCTCTCTCTCTCTCCAAAATAAATAAACATTGAAAAAAAAATTAGGTAGAAACATTATCATAAAGTAAGCTTTACTTTGTGTGTGTGTGTGTGTGTGTAGTTCTGTGCATTTTAACTTATGCATAGATTTGTGTAACCACCATTGGATACAGAGCAATACCATCACCCCTACCCCCCAAAACTCCCTTACACTACTCCTTTATACTCATTATTTCTCTGGCAACCACTGATGTCTTTTCCTTCCCCATAGTTTTTCTTCTAGAATGTCATACATGGAATTATACCATATTTAATCTTTTGAATCTGGCTTCTTTCATTTAGCATGCCTTTGAGATTCATCTAAGGTAATGATGCCTATCAATACCTCCTACTTTTTCAATTCCCTTTCATGTTACTGGAGTGAAAGTGAAAGGGAGAAGAGATAAACTCGGGGCCATCCACTTTTTTAAAACCAGAAAACACCTTGAAGTACCTTTTGGTGCTTTTGTAGCATTTTTAAAAATATTAAAAGATAAACTTATTTACTGTAAGTGATATTAGTGGGAGCTTGTCTGTTGATGTGTGACAAGCTTTTTCATCCAGGGTAATGAAGAAGATTGAACTCATTGTATATTACTTTCACTATCAAGATTTGTGTGTCACATTATTTTAAGGAACAGAAATACAGAAAAGAATGGCTTTAAAAATACATGTTAGGGGCGCCTGGGTGGCTTGGTCGGTTAAGCGTCCGACTTCGGCTCAGGTCATGATCTCACGGTCTGTGAGTTCGAGCCCCACGTCGGGCTCTGTGCTGACAGCTCGGAGCCTGGAGCCTGTTTCAGATTCTGTGTCTCCCTCTTTCTCTGCCCCTCCCCTGTTCATGCTCTGTCTCTCTCTGTCTCAAAAATAAATAAACATTAAAAAAAAAATTAAAAAAAATACATGTTAATTGCAGTTGAATTAATGGTCTGAAGTAATCCCTGGGGTGTATTGTCTTTCCTTTTCACAACAAAGCTTGTAAAAGAGTAATTTATATTTTTTGTCATCTTCAGTTTTAGCTAAGGATTTATTTCACAGTCACACTGTATTCTGTTTACTATCATCTCTGTCTGAAAGATACAGTAGAAAGAGTATGGGTCTTAGAAGGAGGCTGACTTGGCTCTTATGTCTGTAAACTGTACCTTCAGATTATTTTATCTCCTAAATCATTTATCATTTCCTGTCAGTAAAATGGGAGTTTCAATACCCTCTTGACAGATTTTTGTTTTGAGGAATAAGGGAAGTGATAGATGACAAATACTTAACAGAAAGTATAGAAAAATGACAATGAACAATTCTCACCCCCCTTTTTTTGTCACAGGAAGTAAACTCACCCTTGAACTTTTTGCTCCATTTGATAATTTGGCACCATCCTTCCCTCTTCATTCTTAACATGTGGCTTTGTGGGTAACTCCTGATTTTCTTCATACTTACCTGTCTTTAGTCTCCTTTATACATCCTTTGGTTATGCTCACCATATAAAATGTTGGGAATTCTTTGAGATTATACTCTCTGAGCAATCATAAGTTCCTAATCACTTCTACCACCATCTTTGCACTAGTTTCTTTATCTTTTCTTGTGCCTTGACATCTCTTCTGAGTTCTAGATTGTTCAGTATGGATCTCTTGGATTGTCCTTGGATTTCTCAAGCTTAGTAAGGCCCAAACAGAAACCAAGCCATTCTAGCTAGCTTTCTCTTACATTTTTTGACATAGTGAATGGTATGGTCAACCATCTTAAGAGTTAAGTCAGAAACCTCACATTCATGTCCACATCATGATTTATTATTATGTGTTTATTATTACCTTCCTAATTAGATTTTATGCTCCAGAAGGTCAGGGATTTAAAAAGTTTTCCCCAGAGCATCTTACAAAGTGTTAGATTCATATTAAATGGTCAATAAATTATTGTTAAACAAGGAGTGAACTCATTCATATATTGTATATATTATTTTTTCATACAAAAGGATTTTAGAGCCAGAGATGATTATTAGTCCAAAGCCACCCCTTAACTTTAATGATGAAAAGACAAGGCTTGCAATTACATAAATTATTTAATAATAAATACAGCAATTAAGTGATAGCCAAGTGTTTCATGATTCCTAGCTGTAATCAGAGAACATATGGAATTATAGTGATGTGCTATCTTTTATCTGACTAGTAATTTTTGTACGTTAAACCTCACATGAAACTGTTCTACTATATTTGCTTTTGTAAAACTGGAAATGGATTAAGCATGCTTCCAGAATTAAAACACACATCCCAATTACACAAAACACTATTCTGGCTTTCCTTTTTAAATTTATAGATGCTATAGGCAGGATCAAAGTAAGGGTTGTAATCTTGTTTGTTTTCTAAAGGAAAAGAAAGATGGAGTAACTATGTCATTTGGCAACTTTACATCAGTAATTGTGAATTATTTTCACACAAACTTATCTCAGGCTTTAGTTAACCATTACTTACCTCAGATTATCCATCTATATATCTAAATAGAGTACTGCCAGTTCTGTTAACAGTGTTCAAAAACCTTCTGAAGGAAATACTTCCTAATCATTCCCAATAATCTAACAATAATTTTCTAATATTACAAAGAAACTCAAGCTGATGTTTTGGAAAGGAAACTTTAGAAAATAACCCTTCTGGGGCATCTGGGTGGCTCAGCTGATTAAGCATCTGACTCTTGATTTTGGTTCAGGTCATGATCCCAGTCTTGAGATCAAGCTTGGCATCAGGCTCTGCCCTGGGCATGGGACCTGCTTAAGTTTCTCTCTTTCACTTTCTCTCTGCCTCTACCCCGATTGTGCTTATGCGCTCTCTTTCCCTCTCTTTCTCAAAATAAAAAAAAAAAAAAAAAAAAGGAAAGAACTCTTCTGCTCTGCTGCAGAGCATGAGTTTACAAATCTAGTAACAAATTTCAAGTGTGCTTGAGATGATCCAATAAAGTTTGATAGGCATCCAGGCAAATTTCAGGTATATTTTTCTGTCAGGATAATCACAATTTATAGAACAGGAGCAAGGAGACAATGAGTGAGGAATCCTGGGACTAAAAGCTGTTTGAAAGTAGCACAATGAGTATCAAAGATGTTTTGAATTTTTATTCCCAGTAAGTTCATTCTTTATGCAGCATACTGTTCCTTTAACCAATAATTACTGAATATTTTCTATCTGCCAGTTACTATTCTAGATGCTGCAAGTACAGCAATGAAGAAAACACTTATAAACAGTCATTATCTAACTTATATCATTAAAAGGATCATTGCTGTGTGGAAAATCGACTGAGTGTAAAAGTACAAGTAGGAAAACTAATTGAAAAGGCTTTTGCAGTAATGTAAACAGGAGATGATGATGGCTTGGCCTGGAGTTGTGGTAGCAGTGGAGATAAATGAAAAGCGGTCAGATTCAGATTATATTTTGAAGGTGTATGTATTCAACAGAATTTTCTAATGGATTAGTTTATAGGGCATGATAGAAAACAGTCAAAGTTTGGGGCTTGAAATGAAGAAAATTGCAGAGGAGAAGCCTTGAAAATAAAGGACTGGAAAGTAGAATTCAGTTTTGGTCATAAGTTTGCAACGCTCATTAGACATGTAAGTGGAGATGTCTGGAGTCAAAGGGAAAGGTCAGGCTAGAGAATTTGCCAGCACACAAATGGTATTTCATGGCAGTAGATGAAATCACAGATGGGATGAATGTAAAGGTGTTACTCTGAAATTTAGAGATTGAGAGTTTGAGGTTTCAGGAGACTAAAAACACTACTGAAATGGAAAACCATCAAAAGAGTAGTGGATGGAGGACCATGTATGAAACTGTACATACATGTTGTATGTTATACTGTATGGCATTTGTGGCTTATTTCCAAATTAAAAACAAAGCATATTGTGAAGGAATGATCAATTATGTTAAATTTAGTTGCTGATAGATGGAAAAAATGAAAATTGAGGTTGACAGTTTATTCAATAATGTAGAAGCTATTGGGGATCCTAGGAAAAGCCATAAAAGCCTACCCAAAATGGAATTTAAAAAATTAGGAGAGGAAGAGAAGAAGACAAATATAAAGGAATCTGTTTTATTTTTATTTTTTAAATGTTTGTTTGTTTGTTTATTTGAGAGGGCGGGGCAGAGAGAGGTGGAAAGAGAATCCCAAGCAGGCTCTGTGCTGATGGGGGATTTGATCTCAAGACCGTGAGATCATGAACTGAGCCAAAATCAAGAGTCAGATACTTAACCAACTGCGCCACCCAGGCGCCCCAAGAAATCTGTTTTCTTTTGAAAAGAAATAGTATGGTAACTGAAATCAAAGGCTTGTTTAATATGGGAATATGCTTATATGCTGATGGAATGATCTAGGAAAGAGGGAAGAAAAATTGTACTAGGTAACATACAAATAAGGATCTGCATCTATTTCAGAATCTATTTTATGTGAATCTTTGGTTCTTTTTGGACAGAGCCATAAATGTCCTTTATCCAATATATAGATCTATCAATCACCCAATATATGTCATTAATTCATCTGCTGGTTAACCTTTAACCCTTTAAGCAGTACCAGGGGATTGGTAAAAAATTACAATAATCTCTGTTCTTGAGAGGTTTACAATCTAGTTGTCTAGATGGAGAAAATGTAAGAGAGCACATACAGCTTTAACAAGTTCAGAGTACACTTTTTAAAATTTGTATGTCCAGCTATTGGTGCCTGGTAATTGTCCTCAAGGATTCCATCATAGTGCATAATGCAGAAGGGAGAATAAGCCAGAAACTTTCGGTCCCTATTTAGAGAAGGGATGAATTGGGTATTTACAAACTTTGGTGAGGAAGACTGAGCACAGATAACTTGGTGGATCTAACCCAAAAGATTAGAAGGAATAGTGATTTTGATATTACTAATTTTTATCTACACATTTCACCTATGCTGAACCCATACATCATCCACTTTCTATTTGAAATGACAATGGAATAATTATAAAAATTTGTTTAAAAAAGGTGGGAAGATTTATTTTAGTATAGAATAAGTATTTTTATGTTTACATTTATACACACTCGGTGGGCACAAAGACTAAAGATCTCTGTAAGTGGCATTATTTAGGCAAGACTGCTAGAAGCAAGGTACACTGGCAGCCTATCCAATATTTGCTCTGCCTAGCAACTCCAATCATGGAAAGTGCCCTGGGACAGCAAGACTTAAAGAATACCGATGTGCCATCCCATTTCTTGTCCCACAATTAAAAATTTTCCCCTCTTTTCAGCATTTTCCCCAGACACGGAGAAACGAGCGAACAACTTTCACAATTTCAGGACGCTGGTAGCGTTTCTTGCATGGGGAGTTGTGCAGCATCCAAAGGTACAAGAAGATATCCCGACGCAGCTCTTTACAGCATATTCTCAGCACAAGGAACAATAACGCCCTCACAAAGTTTCTTCTACGGAAAAAAACTGATTGTATCCGTGTAAGAGGAGCTAACCTTTTTGTTTTGTATTGCATCCAGCTTCATAGCTTACAGTTAGACCAACCCAGTGTTCTTTCAGCATCTGAACAATGGTTCAAAATTTGCTCAGAAGTTTTTAAAATACCTTCTCGTTCAAAATATACTAATTTTCTATGATAGCCTGGTCTCACATTAATTTCATCTAAGCTAGTTACAAAGTACGTAACACGTCACTCCTTGCCTCTCCGGTCTCAAAAGTTGTTTACTTCTCCAAGCCTTAGCTCCAGGAGCCAGCCCCCTGAATAGCATCGGCCAGCTTAGGAACAAGAGCAAGGAACGGAAACGGCCGGTCGGCTAGAGCGGCCACAGCCGTACGGCCGCTCTCGCTTGTCTTTCGCTCTCTATGGTTAGAGGCTCAAGCCCCTCCTCCGTCCGAAGTATTAAGTTCCCTGACGCTTGCGCAAGGCCAGAAGGCAGTTCCGGTTCCGGTGTTGCCGTTCTCGTTCCTGGTGTTCGGTTGTTGCGGTTGGTGGGTAGTAGCCGAGCCAAGATGCTGCGGAATCTGCTGGTAAGGAGCTTCTCGGCTTGCATTCTTGATGTGGGGCGGGAAGGTTGGGAGCGGAGGCTAAGGGATGACTGAAAAACCTCTCCTGAGAGGGAAGGAGGGTGGGAGAAGGCGGCTTCTGAGGTCACCTTGGTCCGTGTCCTTTTCGCCTGACGTTACTTTCCCTTCTAACTATTCCTCTTGTTCCCGGCTGTGCTGAGTAGATACAGGGAATGAAGAGGCTGGGGAAATGACCAGAGGATGGTGGGTTAGACAGCCTTGGTTTCTTAATGGTCACCTCTAACCCTGTGGGTTATTGATGAAGTCGCTAATTTTGATATGAGTAAACTCAAGATCCAGGTGGGACGTTTCTGATACCCGGAAGCTTCAGATAGAAATATGTTCACTGGTACGTTGAAAGGCCTAAAGTTTCAACGTTTCTGAGCTTTGTGAGCATCAGGATGCGGTTTAAAAAGCAAGTCATTCAGTTTCTGTTGGGACTTCAGGAGCCGTCATGGTTGAAAGTGTAGTGTTGCTTCAATCAGGCGGTCCTGCAGTGTCCTTCACCCATCCATCGGCTTTGAGCATGTGAAATAATTTCCCAAAATTTCGAAAAAGAGAAGGAAAATGTAACAGTGACCATTCTCTTTTGTAATTATTCAATAAGGTTTTACTTAGCTCTCAACATATGGTTTGTTTTGGAATGTGGAGTGCATATTTGTTTCGTTATTTAATTCAACTGGATATATAATGCAACTCACTTTTTAAAAAGAATTGTACCCCATTAATTATTCCCTATTTTATAGGAAAAATGCAATGGGGAAAGCATTTTGATTAAGTAGGAATCATGTCAGTTTATTTTAGTGTCGAATAGATCTTTTAATAATATGGTAAAGTTATAAATGAAAACATTGGAACTTTTAGTGTATTTTGTAACCATTCTTTATTCTCATAATATCTGTATGTCAGTATGTTTTACTCAAGGATTATATGATACTACTAGTTCAATTCAGGTAAAGATATTTTTTTTTTTTTTTCTCAGAATCTGTATGAATTGCTACTTGAATGTGGTCTTTGGAGACTGTAGAATTTTAATGTAAAGAGTAGTAGATGGGTTCACCTGGGTGGCTCAATCACTTAGGTTAAGCGTCCAACTCTTGATTTCTGCTCAGGTCATGATTTCACAGTTCATGAGATTATGAGATTGAGCCCTGCATCAGGCTCTGCACTGACAGCTCGGAACCTGCTTGGGATATTCCCCCCGCCCCCCCCCCCCAAATAAACTTAAAAAAAAAGAGTAGTGGATGGACAACAAGTTGGAAAACTTGGCTGTTGGTTTAGTTAGGACTCTGTTACTGACAAATCGGGTATGTTTTTAACTGTCAGTTTCCCTCTTCTGTAATAGTAGAAGTTGAAAATAGTTGGTTTTGAAAGTTTCTTTAAGACCTAAATCTGCTCAGTATATATGGATTTTTTTATTTCAGGCTCTTCGTCAGATTGCCCAGAGGACCATAAGTACTGCTTCACGTAGGCAGTTGGAAAATAAGGTTCCAGAGAAGCAAAAGCTATTTCAGGTACTGAAATATTTTATAGGAGGTTGTTACTTGTAATAATAATTACCAAAAGTTGGAGATAGGAAGTAAATCTGGAGATGTTTGGTTGTTACTCATCTTGTTGTATTAGCAAAATAATAAACCGCCTATTGATAGTTAGTTGGGCCTATATCCAGGAGGACTTTGGGGAAGTAGAAGAAATGAGAGGGAAAAGGTGTAGGTCAAAGACACTTTGTTTGGAGAAGTTACATTGGGTTGGCACTCTATGGGTAGTTTCATAAGAATAGACAAATAGACCATAGAAAGGGCCCAGAAACAGAACAAATATGTATGTAGAAATTTAATATATGTTAAAGGTGCTATTTCATTTTAGTGTGGAAAGGATACGATAAATTGGCATTAGAAAAATTGACTATTTTAAAGAAAGTAAAGTTCTGTCCCTCTATATTGTGTATTAAAAGGTAAATTGCAGATATAAATGCTTCTTCTGCCAAAAATATTAAAATGAAATATATTTTTCCAGTTTTAGTGAGGTACAATTGACAAATAAAAATTGTATATATTTAGGTTGTACCTGATGGGTTTTATTTTTAAAAAGGTGCATACAGTGTGATGTTCAATGTGTCTATGAATAATTACTGTAAGTAAGTTAATTAACACATCCATTACCTCAAATACTTGATCTTTTTGTGTGTTTGGTGAGAGTACTTAAGATCTACTTTCTTAGCAAATTTCAAGTGTACAATACAGTGCTATTAGTTATAGTCACCATAGGAGAGTATTTTTTATATCTTAGGGGTGGGGAAGTCTTCCTAAGGAAGTCTTTACAAAGCCTAGAAGCTGTAAAGGACAAAAATTGCATTTATGAGTTCAAGTGACAAATTGAGAGCAAATTTTAAAATATAACAAAAGATTAACATCCCTAGTATAAAAAGCGGTCCTACAGGGGTGTCTTGGGTGGCTCAGTCCATTAAGGTTCTGACTTCGGCTCAGGTCATGATCTCGCGGTTTGTGGGTTCGAGGGCCATGTTGGGCTCTGTGCTGACAGCTCAGAGCCTGGATCCTGCTTCAGATTTTGTGACTCTCTCTCTGCCCCTCCCCCACTCATGCTCGGTCTGTCTCAAAAAATAAATTAAAAAAAAAAAGTTCCTACAGATCAGTAAGAAATGCAAATTAAAATGACAAATTACAAGTTTTTCCCCCTATTTAATTGTTAGAATTATAGAAGGATTTAAAATAGGCTATGTAAGCCACGTATGGGAGATAGTTATATTCGTACACAGTACTTTCATACATAATAGTTAGTAGTATAATTGGTATAAAAGTTATAAAGAGTGTTTGAGAGTATTATTAAAAATAAACCAGATACCCTGTTATCAGGGACTTCCACTTTTTTTTTTTTTTTAAAGGTAGGCTCCATGCCCAACGTGGGGTTTGAAGTCACAACCCTGAGATTGAGTTGCATACTTCACTGATTGAGTCAGCCAGGTGCCCCTGGGGACTACCACTTTTAAAAATCTTTTCTGCAGACACAGTAGCTTAAATATATAAAGAAAAGGATAGAGGTTATTTGTCATAGGATTTTAATACCACTAAAACTCCAACAACCTAAATACCCATTAATAGAGGACTGGCTTATTCAGTTCTGATATTTTTGCAGAGTGGCATTCTATGTAGCCATTAAAAGGGATAAGGTAGTTTTAAAGGGAGTAACAAAAGTTTTTAAGACAGCATTAAGTGAAAAATAGAATATAGCATACCCTTATATAGTGTAATCTCATTTGGTATATTAAACAAGTGTGTGTGTAAATTAGAAGGTAAGACAACGTAAGCATTAAAAAATATTTAAGAATATGAGCTATGCTGTTAATAATGGTTTTCTCATGAGGAAAGATGGTGGGACAGAGTTGTTTACCTTTATAAGTAGTTACATTATTAGTGCTTTTTTTGTTTTACTGTGGTAATACCTGTTTTTTCCCAAATAAAATTTTGTATCCTATACAGATCTTCCTTGACTTATGATGGAGTTAGGTCATAAAATAGTAACCCATCATAAGTTGAAAATATGTTCAATTGAAAATCCATTTCATATGCTTAACCTACCAGATATAGCTTAGCCTAACCTACCTTAAACATGCTTAGAACACATACATGAACTGGGCAAAATCATCTAACACAAAGCCTATTTTATAATAAAAGTGTTGAATATCTCATGTAATTTCTTGAATACTGCACTGAAAGTGAAGTGAATGGTTTTATGGGTACAGAATGGTGATAAGTACATTGGTTGTTAAATTTGGTGATCGTGTGGCTGACTGGGAGTTGTGGCTGGCTGCCACTGCCCAGCATCATGAGAGGATCGTACCGCATGTTGCTAGCCTGGCAAAAGATGAAAATTCAGAATTTAAAGTACAGTTTCTCCTGAACGTGTATTGCTTTCACACACTTGTGAAGTTGAGAAATCGTAAGTTGAACCAAATCTACCTTATGATTAAAGTGTGAGGAGAGGAGTGCCGGGGTGGCTCAGTTGGTTAAGGGTCCTACTCTTGATCTTGGGCTCAGGTCATGATCTTAAAATTTGTGAGTTCGAGCTCCACCTCTGCCCTGATAGCGCAGAGCCTACATGGGATTCTATCTCTCCCTGTCTCTGCTCCTCTCCTGCTTGCTCTCTATTTCTCTCAAAATAAAGAAATAAAAAAGTGTGAGGATTCCTGATCTTTTTAATAATTCAGCTGATGAACTCAATCAGTATATTTTCACAGCTTTAATATTTATATATTCCTTGGAAGGCAAATCTTTACTGGATCTCATTAAATGTGAGAGAAAGAATGTTGATTTTTAGGAGTTCTTATTTTAATACTTTAGTGGTGGTAGGTACAGAGTCAGGAAAATTGTAGTCTTTTAATTTTGATATTGACATATTTTAATTCCAGGGGTTTGAGGAGGTGCTTAATTTTATATGAATGGATTAGTCTTTTGAACTTAGTTGAAAACAAATGATGCATATATTATTATTATTTTTTTAATCTAGGAGGATAATGGAATTCCAGTGCATCTAAAGGGTGGAATAGCTGATGCGCTCCTGTATAGAGCCACTATGATGCTTACAGTTGGTGGTAAGATATTTGGAATGCTTGACTTACAGATAGGTAACAATAAGGATTACTAACAACTTCATTCCTTTTACTATGTCAGTATTTTAACTAGAAAGACTGTCTCCAGCATCTGAGATCTTACTGCATAAGGACTTAAGAGGATGATTGATACATATTGTAGAAGAGCATTTTAATGTCTTAAAAAATTAAACCAATAAAGTTTGATAGGAGTATTTATGATAGAGGTGGCTTTCAGAGTGTGCTACTGGTGGCCTTACACATCTCTCTCTACACCATCTCCTATAACAGGGGCTTTTTAAACATTTTTACTGTGATACATAATAAAAACACACTTTACATCTAAACTCTGAACATACATGTTTATGACAGAAACAAAACCTCTATGGAAAGAACAGTACCTATTACTGTACACAAAATGCTTTGATAGTTTTTTCTGTGGATTAGGCAGGTCCATTGTTCAGTATTAGCAGTGGAATATTACAAATTGGTAGGCTAGGAGCAGAGTTAAGATTTTAAATGATTGCTCTCTGGGGGAGGAAGGGAACTATTTGATTACTGTGTGCTCATCTTATTGATAAAAGTGCCCATAAATGGATTTCTGTAACCTTTTTTATTAAGTCTGTAATGTGTCCTCATTTTAAAGATGAAGAAATTATGTTAATTATCCAAGGTAGTATTGCCTCTGTGGAAAAGCTGGAATTTCAACCCTAATTACAAAGTCCCCGGGCTGATACCAACGTGCTTTCTTTGCCTTGGGTTGAGTACAGTGAAGAGGCATTTATGAATGAAGACAACAATCAGATAGTGACCTTTAGAGTCCTAAATTCTTTTGGTCAGTGTGACTATTTCTTAGATATTCTGGTAATTAGTTTTTAAAAATATTCACTTATTGGCTGTTCTTACATCAAATTTGATAATTTAAAAATGATGTATCATTCTTCTTGGTTTAATATTTATAATATACTTTAGGGAGTGCTTGTATATCTTGACCTCTTTTTTTGGTTTTTGAATCATTCTTAGCATTTTTTCAGGCCATCTTAGTTTAGTATGCAAATAACTTTTATATATGTTCTTACTCTTATTTAAAAACTTTTTACATGTTGTCAATTTGACAAATAAATTATTGTGCTGTATCTAATAATTTCCTTTGAAGTTATTTTAAATTTTACCAGCACCTATCAAAATACTTTTCTGTGTTTCCATGAAAGTAGTCTTAATGCCAAACTTCCCTTACTGTTAACTTTTAGCTGGAATATTATGTCTATACATGTAAATGTCAGAATTTCTTGTAAGTTCTTTTTTTGTTTCTTTTTCAGGAACAGCATATGCCATATATCAGCTAGCTATGGCTTCATTTCCCAAGAAGCAAGACTGACTTCAGTTTATCATCTCAGCAGGCAGTTGGTTCAGTTTCATTCAGCTCTCTCTGGACCAATAATTGATACCTAACTGAGTTCTTCGGGGAACAATATTTATTGACTTCTACTAACTGCCACCAATAAAGCAGTCTTTACCATGCTTTGTCTTATTTTATCACTTTTGGATACATTATACCAATAATTTCAGTTTTTGATCAGCCTTGTAACTCTTAGGTAGGGAGCAAAAAAATGGTTCTTTAGTCACTAGGGTTGTATAAAATACCATTGTGATACTGGTGAAATTTTATTTTTATAAATAAATTATGTAATAGAACAGCTCAGAATTACACCGTGGATGGTTTTCAGCTGTGAATGAATGTAACACTTGAAAGCATATTCCTTCGAATCCCTCCCCTCCCTGCTGTACTGTATCTTAGGATATGCTAGAACTTGGGGTTAGTGGACACAGGTCATTTTTTGGTTCCTGGGGTTTGAGTTTCTTTTTTTCTCTCAGCTATGTTAGCATATGTCCAAATATCGGATTTATTCCACAGCTTAGAGTTAGGCTTCAGTAGAGAAACTATAAAATAATTTACGACTTGTTCTTTTACACTAACAGTGGGCTTCTATTATGTTACTATAATCCATAACATAAAGTGTAACTTCCCTTAAAACACTTAATTCATTTCTAAAAGCTATCTTCTAGGGGAACTTAAGGAGTCATACTTTGTTACCTCTACTAGGTGTACATTTGTAACACTAGTCTAGGTGTAATTCAGTCTAGGGGAAATCCATGAGTAATGGTTTTATAAACTTCAATTTTTGCATAAAATTGAGAAAAGTGTATGTAGAAAAAATGAGTCAAATCTGAAATAGCCAATCGAAGTCTTCATGTGGAAACATTGAGGCTTAAAGTATAAATCTATCTCAAAAGGTACCTAATGAAAGAGGTCTCAGCCTTGAATCTTGAAGGTTTGAAAGGATCTTGGTAGCCACATCTAACCTGCCACTAAATACAGGGATCTTCCCAACTTCTGACAGCATCTTATTACTAATAACAGCAGGGAATACTGCTTTGGAAGGGAGTGGAATAAATACCAGACATTTCTAAATGTTGAGAAAGTCAAGTTGGGCTGGAGTTTGGTCCAATTTGATGATTTGGAGCTAAAAAGCAATCACTGATATTTTGAAACAAGCTATATCTGTCAGCATTTTACAGAGGAGAATTTAACTTTCATTACAAATTTCATAAAGTGATTTGAAATGCTTTTATGACATGATATGAAAGATACTGTTTTGTAGTAAAAAGAAAAAACAGCCTGATATCCTCTGATCGCCTTCATCTCAATATTGAGAGGTGCTTTACTATTTCTGACATAATACAATTTATAAAACAGTTTCCATGTGAAAATGTTATGTTTGGGCTATGTTACCATGGCAAGATGGGATAAAGTAAAAGGTTGAATGCTTAAGATACTTGAAAAATTCTTTAAATTGATGCTAAGTTTAAATATTTGCCCTTCACTTTAAAAATCTGCATTGTAGCTAGCAGTGGAGATGGGGAGGGGTCGAGGGGCAAGATCCCAGAATAGAGGTTGCTGGACAGAATTTAGTGAAAATGTCTGCTATACTGCTATACTTAAGAATTTAGTGAGAGAGCTGTTAACAGTTACTGGTAGATTGCAAGACCCATCCAAAAGTCCCATGGAACAGAGTCCATTAGAAGTGTTGAAATGTGGCCATCAGGAAACAAAACAACCTTCATTCCAATCTCCTTTTTAATCTTTACCATACAGTATCTCTTTGAGATTAGTATCCGTTACTAAATAGAAATTCCATGATGTTATTCCATTAATAAAGACCATTTGAGATATATTTAAGTGAAATTTTGTTATAATTCGTATTAATGCTCAAAATCACATTTGTAGTCTGTAGCTGTTCTATATGAAGTTGAATTTTATTTACAGATGAAACAAGCTCACAGAAGGCATGCAATTTACACAAAGCTACAAATAAATGACAGCACAAGGTTTCAAATCCAGTTTTACCTGATTCTTAAAGTTCATGGTCTTTCCAGTATACTTTATCTTCCATGTTTGATTAAATGTTGACTGGGATAGCTTCAATACACTGTTAATAGCAGTGTATATATGAATACTTTACAAATATGAATACCCTATTTCCATTTCACCTGTACAGTCAAGTTTCTTGGAAGAGTGATCAGTACAGCCTCTAGGTCTGTTGTCCGTTTCACATTGATTGCTATAATTGAAAATCTACCTATTTAGCATCTGTCTTCGTATTTGAGATCCAAACTAAGAACTCTCATCACATCTCATATTGCTCTGCTTCTTGGTGAATGCATACTCATTTTTAAAAACTATTTTTGAGAGAGGGGACAAAGGATCCAAAATGAGCTCCGTGCCGACAGCAGAGAAGGCAATGTGGGGCTGCAACTCACAAACCGTGAGATCATGACCTGAGCCCAAGTTGGACATTCAACCAGCTAAGCCACCCAGGTGTCCCATGCATACTCATTTTTGACACCCTGTTAAGTGCCCAAGATTCTGCTGGAAACTTTGACATTCTCCCCTCTGTCCCCTATGTTCCCTGTACTCCTCTTCATCAAGACTTTTACCCTTTGAATTTGAGTTCAAATTTGAATTATAATTGATAAGACTGGAAACCAGTAGAGCATTGTAGTTAATCACACACATGATAGAAGATCCAGCTTCAAGTCTTGGATTACCATGAATAGCTAACCTTGCTAGATGTATATCCTCATCTGTATAAATACTTAATGCACATAGTTATTCTAATGCATGTAAAGCACAAAGAATGGTTTCTGGTACATACCAAGTGTGCAATGTTAGCTGCTTCTCTTGTTGGCTCTCTGAGAAAAGGAAATGTATCTTTTCATCTCATATCCATATCAACTTGACACAAAGCAGGGTCTATGAGCTGGTCAGGGCTGGTAGGGCAGGCTCACAATTTCACCCACATCCTAAGTGTAGCTGTCATTCAGCTCTCCTCAGTGTGTGGTTTTCTTTCTTGTAAGGTGACTCCTGAAGCTCCAGCCATTTTCTTTGTTTTCCGCAGGAAGAAAGATTGGTGAAAGAGAACATGCCAAATAAGTGAGCACTCTTTAAAGAGCTTTAGAAGCTCCAAAGACCTCAGCTTAGATGTCTTTGGCCAGAACTTTGTCCCATGTTCATGCCTGGATTCAAAGAGGCCAAGAAATGTCTTAGCTGGGCAGATGGCCAAGTAAAATTGGAGTTCTATATAGTAAGGAGAGGAGACCAGGTATTAAGTCAGCAGCTAAGAGTCTTTCCCCAGGGTGTGGTTTTGTGTGTGTGTGTGTGTGTGTGTGTGTGTGTGTGTGTTTCACAATGGTATGAATCTCGTTTATTTAAAACGTTATTTCTCACCTTTCTCAAATTGAACACTGCAAAAAATAAAAGCAGTGTTTTATTGGGTTGTCATTTACCCTGGGAGCAGTGTTGCTGCGTGTCCACGGCTATGACTCCTGTGCTCACGAACCTCAGCTCACACTAGCCAGATCTATCCCACCTCACTTTAGAAAACAATCCTGAAAGTTTAATCAAACAAAGCTGTTGTACACATTTACATTAAGAAAAGATGTCAGGATGTAGGAAAGTCCGGTGTATCGTTCCCTTTAAAGTAAGGCTTGCTCCGCCTTTGGGGTATCTTTGCTTCCTGGAGGCAGAACAGCAGATGAACCCAAATGGGAACAAAATGATGCCCAGGAAGATGCCCAGGAAGGTGAAGAAGTCCTCCCAAACCCGACTCTGCAGACTGGGGCGGCCTCCAACGACAATGGAATGGGCAGGGTACCTGGTGACATTTCGACGGTGGATAGAAACGTAGACTCTGGGACGGCGGGGTAGGTATCCTTGTGACCGGGTGGGTGTAGGGCGGCGGCGGGGGCGCGGCGGCGACGGTCCTGTGGCTGTGCGGGCGAAGTCCCCCGGGCGGGCCTCCAGGTGGTAGGCGGGCGGCTGTTCCGGCAACAGGGCCTTGCGGTCCGGTCCGAGGCTCCCGCCGGGACTCTACTCGGAGTGGCGGGGACGCGCTTCTAGCTTGTTTTTTTAAAAGAACAAAGTCAACACTGTAGGAACCTTCCGTTCGTGGCTCTAATTTCTGATGTGAGGCACATCGGTGCCTGTACTTAGGCTTCCATTGGCAAATATCTTTTCCCGTTTTGCTTACATTAGTTCACGTAGGTTTCGCAGCCAGGAGCCAACCAAAGCAGGGTTCCCTGACTTTCCCACCTACTGTGTCATCCAATGGAACCACTGGAACCATCCAGTGGTAAACTCTACCATTTACCCTGAACAGTACTTAGAGGATTAATAAATGGTGGCCATAAATGGTGTCTTACAGCAGACAGGAATGTTTCAAAAAGATTTCCTTAGGGAACACAAATGCAAGTAGATGCGGAGAATACAAGAATGATGCTGCTGCTATAGGCAGTTTGGTTCAGAGTTTGCAGACCCATTCCTGCTGTTTGAGAGTTTTGCACAAATTCCCCAAAGCTGGCAATTCTCCAGGCATCTAACTTGGACTCCCTCCTCCTGGGTCCTGGATGCAGCCACCCAGAGAGCAACATCTTGTAATCTGTTCATCAGGACTTGTATGCACTGAGACTAATAATTCAACTTAACAGATATTGAGTGCCTACTATGTGCCAGACACCGTTGTATGTACCTGGGAATCATGGATGAACTGAGTTTACATTATAGTGAGAGGTAGCAGGGAAGACAGTTAATAAAATATAAAAATAAATTGTATAATATGTTAGAAGGCAGCAAGTTCTATGGAAAACAAGACCAACAGGGAGAGCTGGCATGAGGTTGGGGTGATTGGTTGCAGCAGAAAATAAGGTGTGAGGATAGACTTCAATGGGAAGGTCATATTTAAATAGAGACTAGAAGGTGAAGGAGTTAGTCACTTAGATATATGAGGAAAAGGCATTATAGGAAGAGGGAACAGTCTAGAGCAAATGCCCTAAAGTGCCTGGCATGTTCAAGGAACAGGAAGGCAATAGCAGTTATCACTAAGAGTGAAGGGGAAGTCAGAGAGGTAAGGACAGACCACACTAAGAAGGGACTTGTAGGCTGTTATAAGGACTTTGACTTTTACTCTGAGGGATGTGGGAAACCACTGCAGGTTTTGTTTTGTGTGTGTGTGTTTTTTTTTTAAGTTTATTTATTTGTTTATTTGACGGGAGGGGACAAAGAGAGAAGAGAGATAATTCCAAGCAGGCTCCATGCTCAGCGTGGAGCCTGATCTGAGGACTCTAAGATCATGACCTGAGCCAAAATCAAGAGTCAGTTGCCCACTGACTGAGCAACCCAGGTGCCCCTGTTTTGTTTTGTTTTGTTTTGTTTTTATAGAATACAGATGTACATGTATTGTAAAAGGGATTAGCTTGACTGTTGTGTTGAAGTAGGGCCCAGGGGTAGAAGTAGACTGATCCATTAAGAAGCCCACTGTAATCACCCAGGAGGGAAATATTGGAGACAATGAGTAGGTGTTAGTCATACAGGTAATCAGAAGTGGTCAGATTATGGACAGAGGAGGAGGATCTTTATCAGACTGTGTCCTTCCTCATCTATCCATC